>NW_018253931.1:20059-36703 GCF_001263595.1 Phalaenopsis equestris | reverse complement strand
TTTGGATACATAGTCTACTGCTAACAATACATATAAATTTCTGAAAGATGGTATAAATGGTCCCATGAAATCTAATCCCCCAAACATCAAATATCTCACCTTATAACACATAATTGAGGGGCATCTCATTTCTCCTACGAATATTGCCTACTAATTGACATCAATCACAAGTTTTGATAAAAACATTAGTATCTCTAAAGATTGCAGACCAATAAAATCCAGATTATAAAATTTTTCATGTTGCTTTATCAACAAAAAAATGACCCCCAAAATCAGAATTATGACATTTTTGGATAATTTCATAAGTTTCTTCTAAAGGCACACATCTTTGAATAATAAAATCCTTTCCTTGTTTATATAAAAATGGGTCATCCCAAAAATAAGTCTTAGCTTCAGTTAAAAATTTCTTCTATTGGTATGTCATTCCATAGGGTATAATATCACTAATAATGAAATTCACAATATCGACATACCATGGAACACACCACTCATTAACATTGAACAATTTTTCGTCTGAAAAATGTTCATTAATCTCTTTTTCAAAACATAGTGGTTCTTCTAATTCAAGCCTGAACAGTTGATCAACAATTTGATTCTCAGCTCCCTTTTTATCTGTTATCTCAAAGTCAAATTCTTGCGAAAGAGGAATCCAACTTATAAGTCTTGGCTTTGCATCCTTCTTTTTCATTAAATACTTAATAGAAGAATGATCTGTATGCATGATACACTTAGTTACAATTAAGTATGGTCTAAATTTATCAAAAGCATACACTACAACTAATAACTCTTTCTCAGTTCTCTTATAATTAATTTGAGCTTAATTAAAAGTTCTACTAGCATAGTAAATAACTTTGAAAATCTTACAATGCTTTCGTCCTATAACAGCTTCAATTGCATATTCACTTGCATCACACATTAATTCAAAAGGTTTTTCCCAATCTGTTGAAATAATAGATGGTGCAGTGACTATTTTTTATTAATAGATCAAAAGATTTTAAGCACTCTTCATCAAAATGAAATTAAAAATCACATCTTTTTCAAGTAAATGGTATAGAGGCTTAGCAATTTTTTAAAATTCATTAATATATCACCTATATAATCCAACATGTCCTAAAAAACTCCTAATTTCCTTCACACTTGTTGGGTAAGGTAAATTAGCAATAACTTGTATATTTGCAGGGCCTACTTCCATACCATTTTTTGAATTTTGATGTCCTAAAACTATTCCTCTTGATACCATAAATTGGCATTTTTTCTATTTAAGGACTAAATTTGTTTCATTACAGCTCTTAAGAACTTTTGAAATATGTTCTAAACACGATTCACAATGAAGTTCCAACCACTAAAAAATCATCCATAAAGTCTTCAATCCCTTTATCAATTAAATCATAAAAAATAGTCATCATACATCTTTGAAATGTAGCAGGTGCATTACATAAACCAAAGGGCATTCTTCTTAAAGCAAATGTACCATAAGGACTGGTGAAAGTTGTTTTCTCTTGAGCCTCTGGAGATATTTTAATTTGGTGATAACTAGTATGTCCATCCAGAAAATAAAAGCATTTATGCCCAGCTAGTATATCCCGCATTTGATCTAAAAAGGGTAGTGGAAAATGATCTTTCCTAGTGGCGAGATTTAACTTTCTATAATCAATGAATATTTTCCATCCTGTAAATTTTCTAGTTGGTATTAACTTGTTATGTTCATTCAAAGTCATAGTCAGTCCTCGTTTTTTAGGAATGCAATGAATTGGACTAACCCATGCACTATCTGAAATAGGGTAGATAATTTCAGCATATAACCACTTTAAAATTTTTTTCTTAACAACTTCTTACATAACAGGATTGAAACTCCTTTGAGGATCATCCTTGGGATTGTAGTTCTTATCCATATGAATTCTAAACACACAAATTGAAGGACTTATTTTTTTATATCAGCAATTGTCCATTCAAAGGCATTCTTGTATTTCTTTAAATTTTTCATCAAACTCATTACTTCTTCTAAAGTTAATTTTGAGAAAATTATACCTGGTAATGTTGAGGAATCACCTAAAAAGGCATACTTCAAATGTTCAGGAAGTAACATTTACTCAAGCTCAGGAGTTTTTTTAATTGATGGACAAAAAGCTGCATTTTTTTTCTTTCATGTCCAAAACTTCAAAACTTTCTTGAACATGATTTGAGTTATCCTTATATAAATCTTTATATCAATCTAATTCCTATTCTTTCTTGTGTTTCAACTCTTTCCTTTCAAATTTCTCTTCATAAGTTATTTTTAAATGGAATTCAATTAAATATTTTATCACATTGATTCTATAACATGCATCATCTTTACCTTTTGCAGGGTATTTATTTGGTTTGGAAATAGTAAATATAACTATTTGATCATTGATACGCATAGTTAATTCTATTTTATGCACATCTATCATTGCTCTTCCTGTAGCTAAGAAAGGTCTCCCCAAAATGATAGGTATCTCCTTATCTTCCTCCATATCTAGCACAACAAAATCAATATGAAAGATAAGCTGATCCACTTTTACTAGCTCATCTTATATAACTCCTCTAAGATATGTTATTGAACGATCTGCTAACTGCAGAGTTACAGCAGTAGGGGATATTTATCCTAATCCCAATCTCTTAAATATTGATAATGACATAAGACTGATGCTTGCACCTAAATCACATAAAACTTTCTCATAAAATTTGTCTCTTATTTCAAATGGAACTGTGAAGCTACCAGGATCTTTAAGCTTTTTAAAAACTTTTTTTGAATTATAACACAACACTCCTCACTAAGTTTAACAGTCTTGTTATCTTAAAACTTCTTTTTTCTTAATAAGAATATCCTTCATAAACTTCACATAGCTTGGCATTTCTTCTAAGACTTTAGCAAATGGATTATTAATTGTGTGCTTCTTAAAAATTTCCAAAAATTTTGAAAATTATTTATATCCAACTTTTGTTGTCAGAGCCTCTAAAGAAATGCAGGTGGTTTTTCCAAGTAAACTTTAAGTGATGAAATAGGTCTCTTTAAACCTTTCAGAGCATCCTTTTTTGGTTCTTCAATCTCTTCTCTCTCTACTTCAATCTCTTTTTGAACTCTACCTTCCAATTCTCTTTCGCTTCTATGTTGAACGAATTTTACTTGTTCTTTATTCTGGTCTTTTGGATTTACTTCTGTATTACTAGGAAATGTTCTTTAGGATCTATTACTTATTGAATTTGCTATTTTTCTCAACTGATTCTCAATATTTCTAATTATAGCTCATTGATTTTGTAACTGATTTCCCATTTGTAACATCTCTTCTTCTATAAACAAATTCTTCTCCTAAAATTATGGATTATTGTTAAAACCTGGAGGATAAGAAGGCCTATAACTACTATTCCCTTGGTTGTTTCAGTTTCAAAAAAAGTTTACTTTTTTGTTTCACCATTGCAGATTATTACCTCCCAAAGCATTACTCCAGTTAAAGTTGGTATGGTTCTTCCAGCCTGGGTTATAGTAGTTTGAATATTGGTTATTCTACTTGTAGTTAATTGCATTTAAAGTCTCATACGAAGGTTGAACATCCACAAATTGCCCAGATGAATTCTCTTCCATCATAGTAGGTGTTGGAGAATAATTCATAAAATTCATTCCAAATTGGTCTAACTTCCTTGAAATTGCAGCAACTTGATTTGCTAACATTACAAAAGCATCAGTTTCATGAATATTGGTTGGTTTCTTAAGATTTACCCTTTCAGAAGGCTACTAAAAATTATTTGTTGATATCTCTTCAATTAAAGCATAAGTGTCATTAAATAGTTTTGACATCTATGAACCACGAGCAACGCCATCAATAATAGGTCTAAAAGATCCAGCTAATCCATTATAAAAGTTTGAATTATTAACCAATATGGCATAGCATGGTGTAAACACTTACTTAAGAGTTCTTTAAATCAGCCCCATGCTTCATAAATAGATTCCCCTTCAAACTGGCAAAAAGATGTAATATTATTTCTAAGTTTCACACTATTTTATGGTGGAAAATATTTAGCAGGGAATTTTTGCATCACCCCAAGTTTTGATAGATCTAGATGATAATGAATGTAACCATATATTAGCCTTATCCCTCGGTGAGATAGGAAATAACTAATTCTTATAGCATCATCTGATACACCATCATATTTAAATGTAGCACATAATTCTAGAAAAAGGCAAGATGTAAATTTGGATCTTCAGTTGGTGCTCCCTCAAACTGATTATTTAATACCATTTGGATATAGTGGGTTTAAACTCAAATGAATTAGTCCCTATAGCAGATTTTTGAAAACTATAATGAATTTCATCCACCATAGGGTTTGAATAATCTCTTAAAGGTCTAAATTCTTCAGTATTTTGATTATTTTAATTTGTCATTTCTTGAAATTTATCAGTAACTTTTAATTTCTTTAATATTTTTAATAGTTCATTCTAATTCAGAATCATAAGACACAAGTCTTATGGAACCTGAACTACACATACATTACTATGAAACACATAAAATAAAACATAAAACATAAAAAATAAAAAACACACAAACAAGAACTTTATATAAAAACAACACTACAATATTCATATAATAAATCATAAAAATTAAATATGATATTATGAAAATAGAAATTTTGCTTTCTAAAAACCTCTTTTGAAAATTTTGTAATTTTCCGTGGCAACGGCGCCAAAAACTTGATCCTGACATTCTATACAGATTTGCATTGCGATGTATGCTTTGCATTGCGATGTATGTGATTATATGCTTCATTTCCTTAATAATAATTCTTATTTTGCAATAGTGCCAAAAACTTGATCCCAACCAAAAGCTAGGTAAATTCTTTTCTAAGAAGCAAATAATAATAAAATTATAATATTTAAATATAGGATATTATACAAGTATGTGTTTCATTGTCAAGTAATGTAAGATTTTTTGATTAAGCTCCAAATATCGAACCCACAAGAAAAACTTGACAATATGCACACTACAAACAAAAGAAATTAGATAACAAAATTTTACTTAGCAAAATATTCTTACTTAAATTAGAGATGCTATAATAAGAATGAAATTTGATTCCTTTTGTAATTTTTTTTTGATAATTTAAAAAAAGTAAGCAACTAATGAACTTAACTAAATAGTTGCAAGATTAAGAAAATATAAATAAATTATCTTTTTCCTTATCATGAATCAGTAATAAGTATATAAATTTTGTTGTGGAAGCATTATAATTGTGTTGTGCCAAATAGAAGCAATAATATTACTTCCCTTACTAAATATGCTATAAAGAACATTGGTTAATCTATAGTTTAAATAGTTTTGAAGACCGATTAGGTAGGGAAGATACTAGCTCTCACTCTAGATTTCTCTTTTCTCCCTCCACCAGGGGGTAACATCTGGAATCAAACCCTAAAATTATAAATAAAATTAGGGGCTTTAGCCTATCACTTTAAAGTCCTCTAATTCTACACCCATGAAAGTTCATTTACCTATTTTTTTGCATTCAACCCCATGAACTACATTCTCATCCATGAAATCCAATGTGATTCTTACCATTTTTTTACTGAGACAACACCATCTTGGATCTTACATGTTCTCACAACAGGTATTAACATCTTAATTGGTCAAATCAAGAAGTAAATGAAGTACAAGGTTTCAAATCATTACAACTTATTCTAATATTGAAACCTTATACTTCACACAACTTCCTTTCAATACTTAATCTCTTATCATTTTAAGGAAAAAGATAAAGAAAACTAATCAGAGCTCATGGAAAAAACACATCCACACTTGAGTTTAAAAGTAGAAATCATGCACACAAATAAGAAATCTAAATTAAAATCAAATGTAGTAAAAAAGATAAACTCTGATCTTAAATTCTCTCCACCAAATGTCTTAAAGTTCCTTAGAATTCTCTTCATTCACTCACAATATAAACTAAAACTCAAAATAAAATAAAAAGGTGGACAACGGCGGCGGCGGCGATGGGTGGTGAGACGGCGGTTACTAGGATGAATGATGGCTGTTTGATGTGGATTTACCTATCTTCCCTTGATGATCTAATTCTTCTTTAGTAAAAATCCAAGAGGTGTCTTGTTGTCTCTTCAAAATATGCCTCCATTTAATGAATTTTCTAGAATTTACCTCATTTCAAAAGCCAATTGAATTAATTTTTACAACCATGAACTATTTCCCATGTTTTTACCAAGGGTTAATGCAAACACCTCTTCAAAAATTCATCCAAATTCAATGAATCATCAAATAACTACTTCTGGTACTTAAGTGTGGGGTACCTGGCACTTAGGCGTGACTCTCTCTGAATAACTGATGCGCAAGCGCCAATACTAGGTGCTTAGGCACCTCAATTCATTTTTAGTCCTTCTTCAATTTTGCTCCAAATTTGATCGTTTTTTACTCCTTTCACACCTTTTCATCTGTTTGATTGTACTTGAAAGAAAAGCACACAAATACAATTCGTTAAAGCGTAATATCTCAAAAAAATAAGTATAAAAAAGTGTACAAAAATACTATATATTTTAGATTTATCAGTATACACAATGGGCCTTTAGTTCCAAAGTGTGGCTTAGGAGATTAGCTTGATCACAAGTCAACCTTAGGGGGACAGATGATTGCTACTTTTTGTGTTGCGCCAGAGTAGAAAAGACATGACATATGAGACTGTAGGTTCTACATGGATGTACTCAACATGTTGTTTTGATAATTTCAGCGTATGATTAGTTGTATTACATTTTAAAAAAGAATTAACAAGGATCACTTCTTTTTCCTCAGCATGTGAATTGACACATTTGTGTGACTGCTAAAAAGTCGCAAGACCATACATTGGTAAAAAAAAAAGAACAAAGAATGATACAAAGAAAGTCTGATAATAAATGAAATTAAAATTTGAAGTTAAAAAAGAGTTTTAGAACATCAAATTTGGAAAAAAAATCTTAATAATAAGAGAAGATGATAAAAATGATAAACAAATCTACTTAAGGCTCTACACTCTTTACAACACGAATTCCACATTCTTCGCACAAATTTCCACAACTCTCACTCTCACTAGATCTCACACTACACAAGATTCCACAAATTTTAATTTTACACTCTTTCCATGAATTTTCCACACTCACAATGCACTCATGGTCAAAATACCTATATTCTATTTTCCATCTTTTCTGTGGTTGGTACCTAAATTCCAATTTCCATTCTAGTTTGATACCTAAATTTTAATTCCCATATCGAGGTAAGTAACTAAATTATGATTCTCATCTTTTTTGAGGATGGTACCTCAAATATGATTCTCATTGTAAGTAACTAAATTATGATTCTCATCTTTTTTGAGGATGGTACCTAAAATCTTATTCTCATTCAGTACCAAAATTTTGATTCCCATCCATTTTGAGGTCGATACCTAAATTTTGATTCTCATTCTTAGGGTTGGTACCTAAATTCTAATTCTCATCTCGTGGTTAGTACCTAAATTTTGATTCCCATCCTTCTTGAGATTGGTACAAAAATTGTAAATCTCATTTTTGGGTTGGTACCTAAACTCCAATTTTCATGTCAGGGTCAGTACCTAAATTCTGATTGCCATACTTCTCAAGGATGATACCTAAATTCTAATTTTCATTCTAGGGTTGGTACCTAAATTCCAATTTGCATCTCAGGGCCAGTACGTAATATCTAATTCCAGTCATTTTTTAGGTTGGCACCTAAATTTTGATTCTCATTATGGGGTTGGTACCTAAATGCTAATTCCCATCTCGGGGTCAGTACTTAAATTTTGTTTCCATGTTGTCACCTTTTGGGTTGGATGTGTGTCCCTGAGCTTCCTTTCCTAATGTGAAAGATGTCTTTATTATTGCTTGGATTGGATGTGAGTCCTTGAGCTTCTCTTTCCAATGTAGTTAAATCTTTATGATCAGCTCTTGGGTTGAATGTGGTCCTTGTGCGTTCATTCTTAATCAGGTCATTTGTCACCTCTTGGGTTGGTTGTGTGTATTTGAGCTTTTCATCCTAACGTAACAATCTCAGTACTTCAGGATAGGTGTAAGAGCCCTTTAAATGTAGCAAGGCATCCTATTCTCATCTCTCCACACTTTTGTTACCTCTTGGGTTGGATGTGAGTCCTAGTACTTTTCATCCCAAAGTATCATCCCTTCTCCTCGATTGGTGTTTTGATTTGGATTTGTGCTTTCCATCTTGATTCGGTCTCTTCACGCAATCTTAATTCCTGAAATTTCCTTGAATTCTTCATTATAACTAAAATTTCAACTCAAAGCAAATAAAAAATAAACAACAAAACGAAACAAATCAAATCTTCATCATGACTGTTAGTTTCCATGATGGTTGTCTCCATAAATTCATAAAATAACCCTTCCTCCAAAATTGTGCAAATTATCAATTTACCACCAAAATTCATTTCAAACCATCCCAAATCCTTCAATTTCCTCAAAAAACACCCCAAACCCTCCAAATTTCCTAAATTACCCCCAAAATTACCAAAGTACCACTCATGCCCCAATAATCCTCGAAATTTTTGAACTCACTCTAAATGTCCCCAAAATCAATACTAACCACTCATTGGCCCCAATAGCTCTTAAATTCTCCAATATTAGCCAAAATCCGTAAATTTCCCCTAAATGATTAAAGCTCTCAAATCATCACGAATATCCACAAAATTCAATTCAATCTAACCCAATTTCAATTCTAAACTTAATTTCAACTTGTCTAATCCTAATTTATACCAATTTCGAGCCTGATTGAGCCATCCTCCAAACCTTAATTTCAATCTTGAGCCAAAATTCCTGATTTGACCATACCTCTAAATTCCATCAAATTAAACACCACAATGAACCTAATTTCCTCAATTTTGAATCTTAAACTCTCCATAACTCTCCCCTAGACCAATTTGAACCCTCAATTGGTCTAGACCCAAACCCAAACCTAGCCTAATTCTAAGATCAAACCCATTAGCCCCAAATTAACCCAATTTCATATTTCATTTAAATTGAACCATGTGATCAATTCAATTTCACAAAATTCACTTCCTAAATTCTTCATGGCACTTTCTCAAACAAATTTTAGCTTTCAATTGATTTTGATATGAGCCCAAACTTAGCCCAAATCCAACTTCAAGCCCAAACCCTGATTTTCAGTTTAATCCCAAACCAAACTCAAAACCTTTTTCATTAAACTTTTGCTTAGTCACTTCCACCATTCTTAAGCATCACCTGATGACCCTCTTTTGAACCATGGACCAATGGTCCCCTAAATAATGGGATCCTCCATCTTAATTTAGCCAAATCCTGTTACACATGCCCCAAGTTTGTTACCTTTAAGCCTTCAGACCTTTTTGAGCCAACTAGCTACCGTCCCAGCTCTGGTCGGCTGGCCTAGTCACTAGAAAACTCAAGTTCATGGATCCTCACAAATGAACCAAACCTAAATTATGCCTATCCAATGTGTCAACCTCCCATTGGTCACTTGTGTCGAATTCTCCTCCACCTAAGCTACACTTTCGCCACCCTAGCTAGCCCTATTGGAAATCATGGTCTGGTCTATAAACAAGCCCCTTCTCACGGCCAAATGGGAAGAAGTGCTCCAGCCTAGGGGAAACTCTATCCAATCATCTTCAAACTCTTCTAGCACTCACAAGAAGCTCATTCCCACCATTATCCAACCTCTAATCCCCCTATCTCACTCAATTATAGAGCTCAAAAAAAGGACCTTTTGTGGTCATTTCATAAAACTTTGCAAATCTCCAAATTGAGCTGATTTTCAGCTTCACCGGAGCTTAAGAACACTTCCCAAATCAAACCCCTATCTTTAGTGCACTTTAACCCACTCCTAGACTAAGGTCGCACCACCTTATAGTTGAACTCATACCTAGGCCCCATACCAGAGGAAGGTGATGCTTCGAACATGTTTGTGGGACTCCAAGGAAGCTTTTACAACCATACAATTGAGGCCTCACCTCTTAGGCATAGGTACAACTCAAAATCCCTAATTCTTGGCTCGGTTTCACCAATGTTAAAGAAAATGTGGATTTCATATGCTTTTAACTATATGTATATGTTCCTTTTGATTAGATGAAGTTATAGGAACAAATCATGAGTGATTTGATTGAGTGTCAAGTGACATTGAAGAATTTTAGTAAGGACGATTCTTGATTTAGAACGGATGGTGACAATGAACGGATGTCGTTCGTTTCCACGTGTATCAAGTGGATTCTCTAGATTACGTCGGACGAGAGGATGGTGCATAAAGTGCGGGCCGAGCCAGCACTAACGCAAAAGGCGGCGTCGAATGGGAGCTTTATACGTGGAACTTTGGAGCTATCGCAAGATTGTGTGGCGCTGAGTCAGATAAGTAGATAAATAAGGTATTTTTTATTTAAATGAATTCATAAATTTTAAAAAATCTTAACTTGCTGTAGAGATGTCATAAAAATTAAATAAAAATATCCTGATGCTCAGTGAATAGAGGAGAAAGTTACGAACTAAAAGTAAAAATTATTTGTTATGTATTTTATTTTTAATTAATTAAATACTACATAACTTATTTTAATTCTATTTAGTTAAATATTAATCACCATGACTTGAAATTTACAAGATTTTTTCTCCATGTGATTAGCAGTATTCTCTTATTTTTTTCCAAAGTCAGAGAACACGCCTAACCATAAAAGCCCCAAATTTCAAAGTAAAGTCACCCTTTTTTGCTTAAAATAACTATATAAATTAAAATATAAATTAGAAAAATATGGGACCTATTTTGGTATGTTCATTATGGTTAGGGGACCCTAGGAAAAATCTAAAAAGAATTTGAATAGTTAGGTGTATTATCTTAGATAATTAAATCATTAAAACCAATAAATAGTTAAGAAAATAGAGCACAACTCAAAATTTCATAACAATCGGTTCACAGTGAAGTTAATGATCATATTAAGCCACTATAAATTTTGAAATCTATTTGAATTGTATTTCATATCAAAACTTATTTTTCAAGTTAATGGAGATTTTTGTACTAAAATTATTATAATAAATAAAATATAATTAGGAAATTTATGAAAAGTAGTTTGAAGTTTTCCTTGTGACTAGGGGCACTAAAAAAAATTAAATTGGTGTTAAAATGAAGACTTCATTTTTAAGTCAATTCTTAACTTAAAAATAATGAAAAATAATTAAAATAACAAAAGTATAAAATTATACCAAAATGTTACAATTGTTCCCGAATCACTTGGGGCCATTTAAAATATTTTTCTTAATTTTCATAAAAAAATTATGTATTTTTAAAGGCTAAAAGTGCATTTTCCTTGACTTTTTCATTAAAATAATCATAATACATAAGGTACAAATCATAAAAAATAAAATGTTTATTTTTCTGAGTTCTCTGAACTTAGAGAGACTAAATTAAAATAAAAATAGTGATTTTTGAAATAAAATTATTTTTTTCTATTTAATTAATTACTAAAATTAATAATTTATTAAAATAATTAAAATATTACTGAAAAAATCATGAAATTTAGTCCAAGTGGTCCTCTAACCTAGGTGAATCTCCATTAATTTTCATAAGCACAAAAGCTTTACTTCGATTAATTAAATGAATTAACATTGAAAATTCTCATTTTTGAGTAAAAATAATAATAATAATTAAATTAAAATAAAAAAATAATAGTTTCACCTCTAATATTTTAATTGACCCATTAGTGGGGAACCAAGAAAATTTTAAAGTCATTTGAGTTCAATTTAATGAAATATGAAGTGGAAAGCCCTAGTGAAAAAATGGTAATTATGGAATTTTAATACCCTAATTAAATTTTAGGTTAAGTTAAAGGTTAAATGGGTAATGTTGATCATAGTAAACTCTTTTTGATGTTTAAAGCATACGGGTTTAAGAGGTAGAAACCAACTCACCACTTTTTCTACAAGGGTAAAATTGCAGTTTTCCCTAAATTATTGTGACTTGGAAGTTAACCTAATTGGATGATTCTAAGATAGTGGGCTTGAGCTAGGAAGATAATAGCTTACTGATTTGAGCTCCCAAAATTTTTGACTAATGCAATCTTTCAATTAAAATTAAATCCACTTAATTCACTTTCTTCAATTATTGAAAATCTACCCTATAAACTTAACTTAACGGCTTAGTGAGCTAGGCTTGATTTAAATTTGCTCAATGAGTTTCAAAAAAAGAAACTTAATCAATCATAAATACCTTCAAAACACTCTAAAACCAACTTTAATCATGAGTCCAAGATCCTTAATGACTTCAGCTTGCCCTCCTGGGCACCCACTTTCATAACTCTTAAATTTAACATTGTGTCAATGTCTAAGTACCCCACTCATGGGATAGTTAAAATGTCAGGGATCATTGAGCACAAGATAAATTAATTACCATTGAATATAAATTTAACTTTGAATTATTAATTTAACAACATAATAAGTTCAAATGAATTCAAAATGGCCCAAACACTTTTATACACTTTTTTTATATTTTGAAGGGAAATTTAACTTATTATTCTTTGTTTTAAAAAGTCATCCTTAAAAATTTAAAGACCCACCAAGTTATGCCTCGGGACCTGATAATTCACCTACAAGAATATAAATGCCCTACATTACTTATCTTACATTAATTGGCCCAATGCTAAAGGATTGGAGTCTTCCCTAAGGTATCTAAATCCTTGTGAGCAACAGAGGATTTTTGTTTTTTCCACATGTGGATCATCGGGCTTATGTAGGTCTGAGGTCTAGGTGGCTAGGGTGATGACAATAATGCTAATGTGTGCTAAATGAGGAATGCAAAGTGGGACTTAGAAATGTATTTCCTACCTCAATGACCTTCAATAAAGGGAGAGGATAAAGAACAATTATAATATTTGCCAATTCTTGAGGAGATTATTTCCCTCGATACTCTTAGGTTGCATGTAATCTTAGCTCGATTAGAGTAATTATTTTGTGGACTATACTACTTTGCAATGTTTTTAGAAAAATAAATTTCTTTTTCCTGCTCAATTAAATTCTACATGTATGAGAATTAAATTAAACATGAAAAATTATAAAGGTCTATAGTTAATTCCTTTAATCTAGGTTAGGACCACCCTTTCTAGATTAACAGGTTGGTAGCTCTTATTCAAGGTTGAGAAGCACACAGTCCAGCTCTGAGCCTCCACCCTTACCAATCTCCTACACTTAGTTTTGATCTTCTATGTATGACTATGGGTTTTCTTCTACTTACTCGCATTTTGCTACGACTCCTTTTCGAACTATTTTTGTACTAGATATTCATGTTTACTTTCTTGTAATTTATTTTCTACCTGTATTTTTTTTACTTTACATGCAAAACTAAACCAAAACTTAAAAAACATAAAAACACATTTTCAAAATTAAATTTACACTTTCAAAACAATGAATGAACATAATAGACTCCTTTTAGGGTTACGAGGAATTCTTGGATGAGTTAACTATTGACCTCACTTCTGTTTGAGGCCTAGCTCTTTCCTCCTTAGTAGCCGAGGATTTACCCATAGGACTTTCCAGTTGACTATTCTGAGAGGACTAGAAAGGAACCCTCACCATTAAAAACTCTAATCTCTTCTTTGCTCAACTTGAAGTTCCACATATTGCTCCTGACTTATAGCACTTGGTAGGTGGGGTCAATATGGGGAGCTCAAGGGGAGTCCCCATAGAACTGCTTGGCCTTAGGGTTGACCCTGGGTGTTGGTCTTGAGCTGGTGCATGCCTGATACACCTAAAATATATAGTGTATTTAGATGCATTTTTATACTTATTTTTGAGATATTGCATTTTAATGGAAGGTATTTGTGTCTTTTTCTTTTGGGTATAAAGCACAAGTAAAAAGGTGAAAAATGCTAAAAGGGGTGAAAAAGGATCAAATTTGGAGTAAAAAGGTGAAAATTGTGCTAAAGTGCCTAAGCACCAGATCTGGCCCCAGAGGCCTTGCGCTTAAGCACTAGAGGCATTTATTTGGCTTCTTTCTTCATTTGGTAAAATTTTGAAGAGGTATTTGAGGCACCTATTGGTTAAAGAGGTTGGTTATGACCACTATGAAAAAAAATATAATTAAAAGACTTGCAAAAGGAGGCATCCCTTGGAGAATACATCAAATTTGGATACAATTTGAAGAGTTTCCAAGGAACCCCTTGAGAAATTTATAAAAGAAGGAAGTTGAGACATTTGAAAGGGGTGCTTGAAGCCCTAAAAAGTACTTAAGAAGGGAGAGATTTTCAGGAACCACAAAAAAATTTACTTTATCCGGTTTTTTTCAGTTTTATTTTGATAGTTAAGAGTGCTGTAAAAGAGAAGAGATTGAAAGTAACTTCAAGAGTTGGTGTGTTTTTATTTTCTCCTTCATGGATTTTGAGTAGTTTTTTTTTTTATCTTTCTTCTTTAAATGATAAGTAATTGAAGTGTTGGATGGAAGTTGTGGAGAGTATTAATCTTTAATGCTGGAAGAAGTTATGATGATTCAAGTGTTGGATGGAAGTTGTGGAGAGTATTAATCTTTAATGTTGAAAGAAAGTATGATGATTCATTTCCATGTACTTCGTTTACTTATTGAGTTCGTCTATCCAGATGTTAAAATTTTTTTGTGAGAACATGTAAGAACCGGGCTGGTATTGTCTCAGTAAATAATTGGAAAGAAACACATGAGGTTGTATGAATGAGAATGTAATTCAAATGATTTAGTGAAAATAAATAGAGAAAGAATCATTGAAAAATGTAGAGTTAGAGGACTTTAAAGTGACAGGTTAAAGCCGCCCAACTTGGTTTATTGTTTTAGGTTCTGATACGAGATGTTAGCCCTCAGGTGGAGGGAATCGAGGAAACTCTAGAGTGAGAGCTGGTATCTTCCCTACCTAGTCAGTCTTCAGAACTAATCAAACTTTAAATTAGTCAACCAATGTTCTTTATAGCATCTTTAGTAAGGGTAAAGAATATAATTGCTCCTATTTGGCACAACACAATTTGCATACTTCCACAACAGAATTCCTATGCTTATTACTTATTCATATAAAGCAGAAAGATATTTTCAAATTCAGTGCTTTTCTTTTACATAAACTCAAGTTATCTTTTTAAATTGTTACTATTTTGTCAAAGTATCTAAAATACCAAAAAGATTTAAATTTTAATTACTGCGAATACATCTCTAGTTTAAGTAATTGTCTTTTTTAAATAGAAAGTTTGTTGTTCAATAGAACATATTGCATTGTTTCCTTATGGGTTCGATATTCAGGTCTTAATCAATAACCCTATATTACTTGATAATGATATGTATACTTGCGTAGTATCCCAATATATATATAAATTGAAAAGTTAAATTCTTATTTTCTTCAGGATCAAGTTTTTGGCATTGTTGCAAAATAAAGAAATATAAGTGAAAATATAATCTCATACATTGTTATACTGTTTCATATAAACAGTCGGGATCAAGTTTTTAGCACCGCTGCCTGGCACATTAATTGATTTAAAAGAAAATTTCTATTTTTAGAAAGCCTTATTTAAACTTTAACAATTATTGTATTTTTTTGTGTGTTTTAATTTTGTGTGTTTTAGTTTATTTTTAATTTATGTTAGTGTATGCATAGTTCAGGTCCAAACTGTTAAAAAAATAGAAAAATCCAAAAAAAATTAAAAATCTTGAAAAATCTGAACAAATTACAAAAATGGTAAACCAAAACAATTAAAATGCTAAAATTCATCAAGAGTTTAAACCTTTACGAGATTATGCTAACCCTACTATGGATGAACTTCATTGTAGTATTTAAAAACATAATGTAGTAGCTAATTCATTTGAGCTTAAACCTGCTATTATCCAAATAGTATCAAATAATCAATTTGGGGGATCACCAACTGAAGATCCAAATTTACATCTTGCCAATTTTTTAAAATTAAGCGCAACATTTAAATATCATCGTATATCAGATGATGCCATAAGAATTAGGTTATTTTCTTTTTCACTGAGGGATAAAGCTAAGATTTGGTTGAATTCGTTAGCGTCTGGATCTATCAGAACTTAGGGTGATTTAGAATAAAAATTCCATGCTAAATATTTTCTATCATCAAAAACTGTGAAGCTTAGAAATGATATTACATCTTTTAATTAGTTTGAAGGGGAATCTATTTATGAAGCATGGGAAAGATTTAAAGAAATCTTAATAAAGTGTCCACACCATGTTATACCAAATTGGTTAATAATTCAAACTTTTTTATTAGATTAGTTGGATCTCTTAGATCTATTATCGATGTCGCTACTGGTGGTTCATTGTTGTCAAAACCATTTCATGAAGCTTATGCTCTAATTGAAGAAATGTCTACCAATAATTTTCAATGTCCTTCTAAAATGATGAATCCAAAGAAAGTAGCCAATAGTCATGAATCTGATGCATTTACTGTGTTAGCAAATTAAGTTGCTGCAATTTCAAGGAAGTTACACCAATTTGGAATGAATTTTTCTTAACCAATTTCCAAGATTGAAGACAACTCATTAGGCCAAATGGTAGATTCTCAAGAATCATTAGAAACTTTGAACACCATAAATAACAAGCAGAATAACCCATATTGAAATTATTATAACCCAGGTTGGAGGAACCATCCCAACTTTAACTGGAATAACA
>NW_018253931.1:8722-19395 GCF_001263595.1 Phalaenopsis equestris | reverse complement strand
TTGCTGAAGCCTTAGAACAAATGCCAAGCTATGTAAAGTTTATGAAGGATGTTCTCAATAGAAAAAGGAAGTTTGAAGATAATGAAACTATTGCATTTAGTGAGAAGTGCAGTGCTATAATTCAGAAGAACCTTCCTGAAAAGCATAAAGATCTTGGTAGCTTTACAATTCTATGTGCAATAGAAGATAGATTTTACGGGAAAGCTTTATGGGATTTAAGTACAAGCATTAACCTTATGTCGTTATCAACATTTAAAAGACTGGGATAAAGAGAAATAACCCCTACTACTGTAACCTTTGCAGTTAGTAGATCATTCAATAATGTACCCTAAAGGAGTTATAGAAGATGTCCTACAGAAAATGGATCAATTTATCTTTCCTATTTGTTTCATTGTGATATGGAGGAAAGAAAAAAAGGAGATACCTATCATCTTGGGGAGACCTTTCCTAGCCATGGGAAGAGCAATGATAGATGTGCAGAGAGGGGAATTAACAATGTGCATCAATGATCAAACCGTTACGCAAAAGGTAAAAATGATGAAAGTTATAGAATTGATGTTATAAGATATCTAAGTGAATTCCATTTCAAAACTTCTTATAAAAAAAAAATTGAAGAACAAGATTTGGAACACGAGCAAGAAGAGGAATTAGATCAATGTGAAGATCTTTTTAAGGAAGATTCAAACTATGGTCGAGAAAGTTTTGAAATTTTGGACACGATAGACAAAGATAAATCATTTTGTCCATCAATTGAAAAACCTCCATAACTTGAGTTGAAGTTACTTCCTGATCATTTAAAATATGCCTTTTTAGGAGATTCCTCTACTTTACCAATTAAGATTTCCTCAAAGTTAATGATGGAAGAAGATGAAAGATTGATGAAAATTTTGAAAAATTTTAAGAAAGTCTTTAGATGGACAACAGCTGATATTAAAGAAATCAATCCTTCAATTTGTATGCATAGAATTCATACAGAAGAGAACTGCGAACCCAGGGTTGATCCTCAAAGGAGAATAAATCCTGTTATGAAAGAAGTTGTTAAGAAAGAAATCTTATAGTGGTTAGATGTTAGAATTTTCTACCCTATTTCAGATAGTGTAAGGGTTAGTTCAATCCAATGCATTCCTAAGAAAGGAGCAGTAACTGTGACTGTGAACAAACATAATAAATTAATACTAACTAGACAAGTTACAGGGTGGTGAATATGTATTGATTAAAGAAAATTAAATCTTTATACTAGGAAAGATCATTTTTCATTACCCTTCCTAGATCAAATGCTGGATAGACTAGCTGGGCATAAATACTTTTATTTTTTGGATGGATATACTGGTTATCACCAAATACAAATTACTTCTGAGGATCAAGAGAAAATAACTTTTAACTGTCCTTATGGTACTTTTGCTTTTAAAAGAATGTCCTTTGGTTTATGTAATGCCCCAGCTACATTTCAAAAATGTATGATGACAATTTTTTGTGATTTAATTGAAAAGGGATTGAAGTATTTGTGGATAATTTTTTATTGTTTGGAACTTCATTTGATTTATGTTTAGAACATTTATCAAAAGTTCTTAAGCTCTGTGAAGAAACAAATTTAGTCCTTAATTGAGGAAAAAGGAGAAATTTTATTAGGATATCCAATATAAAAAAATGGTATGGAAGTAGATCCTGCAAAAATTGAAGTGACTGCTAATTTACCTTAACCAACCAATGTAAGATAAATTAGGAGTTTTTCATGACATGTTGAATTCTACAAACGATATATTAAAGTCTTTTCAAAGATTACTAAGCCTTTATGTTATTTACTGAAGAAAGATACAATTTCCAACTTTGATGAAGAATGCTTTAAGGCTTTTAAGTTCTTAAAAGAAAAATTAGTCACTGCACCAATTATAGTTTCACCCAATTATAGTTTCACCAGATTTCACCAGATTGGGGAAAACTTTTTAAATTGATGTGTGATGCTAGTGATTATGCTATTGGAGCTATTTTAGGATAAGATATGATAAAATTTTTAAAATAATTTATTATGCTAGTAAAACTCTTAATGAAACTCAAATTAACTATACAAAAACTGAAAAAGAGTTATTAGCAATAATATATTTCTTTGATAAATTTTGATCATATTTAATTGGAACTTATTGTGTAGTGCATACAAATCATTTTGCTATTAAGTACTTAATAAAAAAGAAGGATGCTAAACCTAGACTTATAAGATGGATTCTTCTTTTACAAGAATTTGACTATGAAATAGTAGATAGAAAGGGGATTGAAAATCAAATTATTGATCATTTGTCCAAGCTTCAATTAGAAATCCACTTTATTTTGAAAAAGAAATTAATGAACATTTTCTAGATGAAAATTGTTCAATATTAATGTGTTGAAAAAGAAATTAATGAACATTGTCTAGATGAAAATTTGTTCAATATTAATGTGTGTGTTTTGTGGTATGCCGACATTGTGAACTTTCTTGTTAGTGATATTATACCCTATGGAATGACACATAGACAGAAGAGGAAATTTATTTCTGAAGCTAAGACTTACTTTTGGGATGACACATTTTTATACAAACAAGGAAAGGATCTGATTATTCGAAGATGTGTACCATTAGAAAAAACTTATGAAATTATCCAAAAATGTATAATTCTGATTTTGGGAGACATTTTCGTGTTAATAAAATAACATACAAAAGTTTACAATCTGGATTCAATTGGCCTACTATTTTTATGGATGTTAATGAATGTATCAAAACTTGTGATAGATGTCAACGAGTAGGCAATATTTCTAGAAGAAATGAGATGTCTCACAATTATATGCCAGAAGTTGAAGTATTTGATGTTTGGGGATTAGATTTCATGGGAC
The DNA here is from genome assembly GCF_001263595.1 of Phalaenopsis equestris. Lineage (NCBI taxonomy): Eukaryota > Viridiplantae > Streptophyta > Magnoliopsida > Asparagales > Orchidaceae > Phalaenopsis > Phalaenopsis equestris. Next base: position 16,536 of record NW_018253931.1, on the reverse strand, counting down.
CATTTATACCATCTTTTGGAAATTTATATATACTCTTAGTAGTAGAATATTTATCCAAATGGATAGAAGCTATTACTTTACCTAGATGTGATGCTCAAAGTGTTGCAAAATTTTTGAAAACAAACATATTTTATAGATAGGGATGCTGAGAGATATCATAACTGATGGGGCAAGTCATTTCAGAAATGTCATAATGGAGAATTTATTAACGAAATATCATATAAACCATAGAATTTTCAGGTTTGCTACTGCTTATCATCCTCAAACAAGTGGTTTAGCTGAATTATTCAGGAAATTAAAAGAATTATGGAAAAATCTATGAATCCAACAAAAATGGATTGGTCAATCAAACTTGACTATATTTTGGGGGCTTATAGGACTGCATACAGAACTCCTATAAGAATATCCCCATATAGGCTAATATTTGGGAAACCTTGGCACTTACCAGTTGAACTTGAGCATAAAGCATATTGGGTGATTAAAGAGTTCAATTATAATTTAAGTGTTTTAAGACACACTTTTATACCTATTTTTGAGATATTGTACTTTAATGGAATGTATTATTGTGTTTTTCTTGTACATACAAGTAAAAATGGAAAAAAATGCTTAAAAGAGTGAAAGAGTTACTTAAAGGAGTGAAAAAGGATCAAATTTGGAGCAAATAGGTGAAAAATGTGCAAAAATGTTTTAGCGCCCAAGCGCCGTTTAAATAGAGAAGGCCACGCCTAAGCACCGAGACCCCACGCTTAAGCGTCAGTGGTAATTACTAAACGAGTAAAAACAGTTTTCACAAATTTCGAAGAAGTTTTTCAGGCACCCATTGGCTTATAGGTGGTTACAACCACCATGGACAAAAATTATTGCGAAAGGATGCATCTCTTGGAAAAATACATCAAATCAAGACACATTTTGAAGAGATCCCAAGGTACCTCTTGGAAAACTATAAAAGAAAAAATAGATGACTTAGAAAAGAGTCCTGAAAATATTGGTAAGTTTTGAAAGTTCTTCTCTGGGGAGTTAGTTCTGAGAGATTTTCAGGAACCACTTTTTAATTACTTTATCCTTTTTGTTATTTTGTTTTGAGTGATTGTAAAAGATAAGTGATTCAAAGGAACTTCAAGAGTTGGTTGGAGGAGGACTTGAGATAAGTTTTTATCTTTTGGTTTTAGACTACTTTTGGTTTTAATCGAGACTTGTTGTTGGTTTGATAATGATTTCTTCTTTTAAACTAAAGTGCGGTTTTCTTTTCTCCTTGGATACTGAGTTCTTCTTCTTTATCTTTCTTTTTCAAATGATGGAAAAATTTGTGATGATTTAAATCCATGCACTTCATTTACTTCTTGATTTGGCCTATCCATATGTTAAAATTCGTTGTGAGAACATGTAAGAACTAGGATGGTATTGTCTCAGTCAACAATTGGAAAGAATCACATGAGGTTGTATGAATGAGAATGTAGTTTATATGATTGAGTGCAATTAAATAGGGAAATATTTGTTGATGGGTGTAGAGTTAGAGGACTTTAAAGTGACAGGTCAAAGACCCCCAACTTAGTTTATTTTTTGAGGTTTTGATGCAAGAATGTTAGCTCCCATGTGCAGAGAATCGAGAGATCTCTAGAGAGAGAGCTAGTATCTTCCCTACCTAGCCGGTCTTCAGAACTATTCAAACTTTAAATTAGCCAATGTTCTTTATAACATCTCTATTAAGGGTAAAGAATACTATTGTTCCTATTTGGCACAACACAATTTGTATACTTCCACACCAGAATTCCTATACTTATTACTGATTCATGATAAGAGGAATGATATTTTCATATTAAGTACATTTCTTCTACAAAAACTTTAGTTAGTTTTTTACTGTTTCGTTAAAATATCAAAAATTCAGAAAATATTTAGATTTTAAATTTCTGCAAAAATTATTTTTAGTTTAAGTAATTATCTTTTTAAAAATAGAAGAACTTTCTAAAAGTGCATATTGCATAATCTTCCCTGTGGGTTTGATATTTAGATCTTAATCAAAAAGTCCTATATTACTTGATAATGATACATATACTTGTGTAGTATCCCAATATAAATATATATAAATTCAAAAGTTAAATACTTATTTTTCTTTAGCTTAAAGTTTTTGATTTTGTTGTAAAATAAGAAAATATAAGTGAAAAATGTCATCTGAACTATTGTTATACTGTTCTGTACTTTGCATATTAGCAGTACCCAGGGACCAAGTTTTTGGCATCGTTGCCAGGGAGAAATTGATTTTTAAAACAATTTTCTATTTTTAGAAAGTCTTATTTAAACTTTAAGTTATCTTATCTTATTTTTTTTTGTTTTAATTTATTTTATTATATGTTAGTGTATGCGTAATTTAGGTTCTGAAGGACTAGTGCCCTACCATTCTGAAATAGAAAAAACTATAAGAAAAATAAAAAAAACCAAAAAAATTATAAATTTTGAAAAATCCAAAAAATTATAGAAATGACAGACCAAAATAATCAAAATGCTAAAATTCATCAAAAGTTTAGACCTTTAAGAGATTATGCCAACCCTACTGTAGATGAACTTCATTGTAGTATTAAAAAACTACTGTAGTGGCTAATTCATTTGAGCTTAAACCTGTTATTATCCAAATAGTATCAAATAATTAGTTTGGGGGATTACCAACTGAAGATCCAAATTTACTTCTTACTAATTTTCTAGAATTGTGTGCTACATTTAATTATGATGGTGTTTCAGATGATGTCATAAGACTTAGGTTATTTCCTTTCTCACTGAGGGATAAAGCTAAGAAGTGGTTGAATTCGTTAGCACCTGGATCTATCAAAACTTGGGGTGATTTAGCTCAAAAATTCCTTACTGAATAATTTCCACCATCAAAAACTACAAAACATAGAAACAATATTACATCTTTTTGTTAGTTTTAAGGGGAATCTATTTATGAAGTGTGGGAATGATTTAAAGAACACCTAAGAAAGTATCCACACCATGTTGTATCAGTTGGTTAATAATTCAAACTTTTTACAATGGATTAGTTAGATCACTTAGACCTATTATCGAAGCCGCGACTGGTGGTTCATTGATGTTGGCTACCAATAATTTTCAATGGCCTTCTCAGAGGGTGAATCCAAAGAAAGTAGCCAATATTCATGAAACTGATGCATTTACTATGTTAGCAAATCAAGTTGCTGTAATTTCAAGGAAGTTAGACCAATTTGGAATGAATCTTTCTCAACAGATTTTCATAATTGAAGAGAATTCATTAGGCCATATGGTAGATTCTCAAACATCATTAGAGACTTTGAATACCATAAATAATAAGAAAAATAACCCATATTCCAATTATTATTACCCAGATTGGAAGAACCATCCCAACTTTAACTAGAATAACAATTGGGGTGGTAATAATCAGCTATGGGGGAACAACCAAGTAAACCCATTGGAAAACTGGAACAACCAAGGGAATAATAATTATAGATCTACTTATCCTCCAGAAATCAACATTAATAAACAATTTAAGGATAAGAAATTTTCTATAGAAGAAATGGCATTACAAATGGGTAATCAGTTACAAAGTCAAGGAGATATAACTAGAAATATTGAGAATCAACTTAGAAAAATCATAAGTTCATTTAGTAATAGATCCCAAGGAACATTTCCTAGTAATACTGAATTAAATCCAAAAGACCAGAATAAAGAACAAGTTAAAGTCGTACAACTTAGAAGCAGAAGAGAGTTGGAAGGTAGGATTCAAAAAGAGATTGAAGTGGAGAGAAAAGAAATTGAAGAATAAAAAGAGGACGCTCTGAAAGATTCTGAAAGAACTATTTCTCCGCTGAAAATTGATTTAGAAAAGCCACCACCTCCATTTCCTCAGAGACTTCGACAACAGAAGTTGGATAAGTAATTTTCATAATTTTTGGAAATATTTAAGAAGTTTACAATCAATATTCCATTTTCTTAAGCCCTAGAGCAAATGCCAAGCTATGTAAAGTTTATGAAGGATATTCTCAACAGAAAAAGGAAGTTTGAAGATAATGAGACCGTTGCACTTAGTGAGGAGTGCAGTATTATAATTCAGAAGAAACTTCTTGAAAAGCTTAAAGATCCTCGTAGCTTTACAATTCCATGTTCAATAGGAGACAAATTTTATGGGAAAACTTAATGTGATTTAGGTGCAAGCATCTTAGCAAATCAAGTTGCTGCAATTTAAAGGAAGTAAAACCAATTTGGAATGAATTTTTCTCAACCAATTTCCATGATTGAAGAGAATTTATTAGGCCAAATGGTAGATTCACAAACATCATTAGAGACTTTGAATACCATAAATAATAAGAAAAATAACCCATATTCCAATTATTATTACCCAGGTTGGAAGAACCATCCCAACTTTAACTAGAATAACAATTGGGGTGGTAATAATCACCTATGGGGGAACAACCAAGTAAACCCATTGGAAAACGGGAACAACCAAGAGAATAATAATTATAGATCTAATTATCCTCCAAAAATCAACAGTAATAAACATATTAAGGATAAGAAATTTTCTATAGAAGAAATGGCGTTACAAATGGGTAATCAGTTACAAAGTCAAGGAGATATAACTAGAAATATTGAGAATCAACTTAGACAAATCACAAGTTCATTTAGTAATAAATCCCAAGGAACATTTCCTAGTAATACTGAATCAAATCCAAAAGACCAGAATAAATAACAAGTTAAAGTCGTACAACTTAGAAGCAGAAGAGAGTTGGAAGGTAGGATTCAAAAAGAGATTGAAGTGGAGAGAGAAGAAATTTAAGAATAAAAAGAGGACGCTCCAAAAGATTCTGAAAGAACTATTTCTCCGCCAAAAATTGATTTAGGAAAACCACCACCTTCATTTCCTCAGAGACTTCAACAACAGAAGTTGGATAAGTAATTTTCATAATTTCTGGAAATATTTAAGAAGTTTACAATCAATATTCCATTTGCTTAAGCCCTAGAACAAATTCCATGCCATGTAAAGTTCATGAAAGATATGAAGGATATTCTCAACAGAAAAAGAAAGTTTGAAGATAATGAGACCGTTGCACTTAGTGAGGAGTGCAGTGCTATAATTCAGAAGAAACTTCTTGAAAAGCTTAAAGATCCTCGTAGCTTTACAATTCCATGTGCAATAGGTGACAGATTTTACGGGAAAACTTTATGTAATTTAGGTGAAAGCATCGACCTTATACCATTATCAATATTTAAAATATTGGGATTATGAAAAATAACCCCTACTACTGCAACTCTGCAGTTAGCAGATCTTTCAATAACCTATCCTAAAAGAGATATAGAAGATGTCCTAGTGAAAGTAGATCAATTTATCTTTCCTATTGATTTCATTGTGCTAGATATGGAGGATGATAAAGAGATACCTATCATTTTGGGGAGACCTTTCCTAACCATAGGAAGAGCAATGATAGATGTACAGAAAGGGGAGTTAAAAATGTGCTTCAATGATCAAATTGTTACTTTTAACCTTTCAAAATCAATGAAATACCCTACAAAAGGTAAAGATGATGAATGTTATAGAATGTATGGTACAAGATATCTGAGCGAATTTAATTTCAAGATTACTTATGAAAATAAATTTGAAGGAAAAGATTTGGAACATGAGCAAGAAGAAAAATTAGATCAATGTGTAAACCTTTTTAAGGAAGATTAAAGTTATGTTCAAAAAATTTTTAAAATTTTGGACACGATAGATAAAGATAAAACATTTTGTACATCCATTGAAAAACCTCCAAAACTTGAGTTGAAATTATTTCCTGAACATTTAAAAAATATGCCTATTTAGGATATTCCTCTACTTTACGTGTTATAATTTCTTCGAAGTTAACAAAGGAAACAGAATAAAAGCTGATGAAAATTTTGAAAAATTTTAAGAAAGCCTTCAGATGGACAATTGCTGATATTAAAGGAATCAGTCCTTCAATTTGTATGCATAGAATTAACTTGGAAGAAAACAGCAAACCCAGGGCTGATTCACAAAGGATATTAAATCCTGTTATGAAAGAGGTTATTAAGAAAGCAATTTTAAAGTGGTTAGAGCTGGTGCTGGAATTATCTACCCTATTTCAGATAGTGCATTGGTTAGTCCAATTCACTGTGTTCCTAAGAAAGGAGGAGTAACTGTAATTGTAAATGAGCATAATAAGTTAATACCTACTAAACAAGTTACCGGATGGCAAATATGCATCAAAATTAAATCTTGCCACTAGGAAAGATCATTTTCCACTACCCTTTCTAGATTAAATGCTGAATAGACTAGCTGGGCACAAATACTTTTATTTTCTGGATGGATATACTAGTTATCACCGAATTCAAATATCTCCTGAGGATCAAGAGAAAACAATATTTACCAGTCCTTATGATCCTTTTGCCTTTATAAGAATGCCCTTTGGTTTATGTAATGCCCTTGCTACATTTCAAAGATGTATCATGGTAATTTTTTGTGATTCAATTGAAATAAGGATTGAAGTCTTTATGGATGACTTTTCAATGTTTGGAACTTCATTTGACTCTTGTTTAGAACATTTATCTAAAGTTCTTAAGCACTGTGAAGAAATAAATTTAGTCCTTAACTGGGAAAAATGCTAATTTATAGTAGCAAGAGGAATTGTATTAAGTCATAAAATATCAGAAAATGGTATCGAAGTAGATCCTGTTAGAATTCAAGTGATCACTAATTTACCTTATCTAACAAATGTAAGGGTAATTAGGAGTTTTTTAGGACATGCTGGATTCTACAGGCAATATATTAAGGACTTTTCTAAGATTGCTAAGCCTTTATGCCATTTACTAGAGAAAGATGCAATTTTCAATTTTGATGAAGAATGGCTAAAAGCTTTTAAATTATTAAAAGAAAATTAATCACTGCACCAATTATAGTTTCACCTAATTGGGATAAACATTTTGAACTTATGTGTGACGCAAGTGATTTTGCTATTGGAGCTGTTTTAGGACAAACATATGATAAAATTTTTAAAGTAATTTACTATGCTAGTAAAACTCTGAATGAAACTCAAATTAATTATACAAGAACTGAAAAAGAGTTATTAGTGATAATATATGCCTTTCATAAATTTATATCATATTTGATTGGAACTGATTATATAGTGCATACAGATCATTCTGCTATTAAGTACTTAATGAAAAACAAGGATACTAAACCAAAACTTATAAGATGGATTCTTATTTTACAAGAATTTGATTTTGAAATAGTTGATCAGAAGGGAATTGAAAATTAAATTGTTGATCATTTATCCAGGCTTGAATTATGAAAATGACTCTGTTTTGAAAAAGAAATTAATGAACATTTTCTAGATGAAAATTTGTTCACTGTCAATGAGTGGCGTGTTCCGTGGTATGCTGACTTTGTGAACTATTTTATTAGTGATCTTAAACCCTATGGAATGACATACCAATAAATGAGGAAATTTATTTCTGAAGCTAAGACTTATTTTTGGGATGACCCATATTTATATAAACAAAGAAAGGATCTGATCATTCAAAGATGTGTACCATTAGAAGAAAATTATGAAATTATCCAAAAATATCATAGATCTGATTTTGAGGGACATTTTGGTGTTGATAAAACAACATGCAAAATTCTACAATCTGGATTTTATTGGCCTACAATTTTTAGAGATGTTAATGCTTATATCAAAACTTGTGATAGATGTCAAAGAGTAGACAATATTTTTAGAAAAAATGAGATGCCCCTCAATTATATGCTAGAAGTTGAAATATTTTATGTTTGGGGATTAGATTTCATGGGACCATTTATACCA
>NW_018253931.1:2762-6417 GCF_001263595.1 Phalaenopsis equestris | reverse complement strand
AGTGCTTTTGGAAGTTTAGTTTAGTGATTTAGACTTAATTTTTAAAGTTATTTTTGGAATTTATCAAATTTGCAGAACGACATCAAGAATGAAAAGGAGCAGAGGAAAGAGCCCATTTGATTCGAGCAAATTTGTCAGTTCAAAAGCTCAAGATCGATATAGTGACACTCTACAGTCATGAAAATTGATTGAGGAGCGATGTATTAAGAGTCCAGTTGGAGAAGTAGAAGACATAATAGTCCGCCGACAGTGGGAACAGTTCTGTTGTTTCTCTACCATCGCAGTAATTTCTGTTGTAAGGGAGTTTTATGCAAATCTCCCAGAGGCTGAGGACAATCAAGTTATGGTTCCAGGGAATTTGCTACCTTTTAATCGAGAGTTAATCAACTTGTTTTACCATTTGCCACCAGAGTTGTGTTTTTATGCGAATTATAGTCCTACGGAAGCAGATTTAGACAAGATTATTTCATACATGACTATTGAGAGAGGACTTTAGAAGATTACCAATGAGAGGAGAGTAAATTTCCAATCTCCAAAGTTATGTGCACCTTCAAAGGCCTGACACTACTTCATTTCTGCTAGTCTACTTCCAGCCAATCATCTCAGTGAAGTGACTAGAGAGAGAGCAACGTTGAATTTTTGTATTCAGGAGGGAAAGCCCATCAAAATAGGGGCTTTGATCTATCACACTATCATTAGTTCATCTATTGCTGCTACTACTGCAGGTATGGGATTTGCTTCCTTGACATTTTCTTCATGCGAGCAGGCTGGAGTAAAGTATGATAATTGGGAGGAACTTCTATTACCTTTAAAGCCCATCAGAAAGGTGAATGTGAAGACTTATTCTGAGCATTCAATTTTTGGCTGGAGAGGAGGATTTTCCAGGAGCTATGGATTAAAGACGTCTGCTACATCTACTTCTGCTGCATCTTCCTCTAGACCATCTAATTCATGTGCTTCTACATCTAGAGGTGATACCAAGACTCAAGATGAGTTATTGCAGAAGATGATGGATAATATCAATTTCACCGCTAATAAGGTACAAAATTTAGAGCTTTTTACAGATCATACTAATCGTTATAATAGAAGGAAGAGTGATTATGAAGAAAAATTCCACTCATCTTTGGATAGCCTGATTAGAGGTGAACCAGGAGTGCAATTTCCTTCATATCCTTGATATCCTGATTATGAGCCTATAGAAAAATAGCATAGTGGTGATTCTGAGGATGAAGTGTAGAGCTGAGAGATTCATTTTATGATTGTAATATGATATGAACTATGTGGTCTAAGCTTGCTACATTTGCATCTGTGTCTGTGTGTTGCTTGGCTAATGTTGTGTTTTGGACTTTCATGTTTTATTATTATTATGACATTTGTGGTATATTTTATTTTTAAATTTTAGGGTAGTAACTTTTTAGGGTTTAGTACTGTGATTTAGTTAGTTTAGAACTTAACTTAAATTCATATCTGATATACAGTAGAAAATCTTGCTAGCTTAGATCTTAAACTTGAAATTCAAAAACTGCTGCCTGCATTTTTCTTTTATCATGTTAGTGTGTTGTTTGCTTTTATACCCACTGTTCAGAATTCTATTTGAATCTCTACATGTTAAACTAAAATCACTACTATTTTTCATTACTTCCCCGGCAACGACGCCAAAAACTTGAGGCGGGGCGATTTAGTGTGACAATTTTGTAAATATTTTTCAATATTACAAAATCACACACGACAGATATATAATAAATATGCAATATAATCCCAACAAAATACACTTTATGTAAATAATTTTATCTTTTAAAACTCTTTTTAAATTGCCAAATTCCCTTTAATATCAACGAAAGTATACATATCACTCAAGTAATAAATGGCTCTGATAGAATGCTAGATACGATCCCACAACGAAGTTGGAAAATCCTAAAGTAAATTATGAAAATTATTTTATAACAAAAATAGAAACAAAAGTAAAAGTAAGTGCGAAGTTTGAAAATTAGCTATTCAAGTGAATGTTAATTAAAATGCAGATGTAAGACTACATAAGTTAAACTAAATTAAATACTAAACTTTTAAAAGTAAAATTACAAAAATTAAACAAAATTTTTGTTATAACAGAAAGTTTAAATTTAAGAAAGTATCATTCACCTTTACAATGAATATATGAATTGTGCAAAAATTAAAGTCATTTGAAAATATATATAAAAACTATTTTGTGTGAAATATGAGAAATCATATTATTTACCCTCTTCCAAGTGCTATAAAGAACATTGACTAATCCAGAGTTTGATCCCTAATTCAGTGGTTAGACTGAGAGGATACCAGATGCCACTCCAGAGCTCTCACTACTCCCTCCCCAGAGGGCTAACAATCTTGCATTAGTTTCCAATCAATTGGACCAAATTTGAGCTTTTAATTTGTCACCTTAAAATCTCCAATTCTGCATTCAATAAAGTATAATTCACTATTTATTTGCACCCAATCATCATGCACCGATTTGACGCATCATGCGCTAGTTCTCTAAATTTTGGCACATCATCCGCCAATCTAGCGCATCATCCGCCAATCTAGCGCATAATCTGTCATAATCCCAAAATTCACTATTTTTGCTCCAAATTTCGTTCTTTTACCATTTTTGCTTTAAATGACTAAAAATGATATACCAACAACAAAAATACAAAAATATCCTTCTTTAAAGTGCAATATCATAAAAAATAAGTATAAAATAAGTATTTAAAACAGTATATTATTTTGGTGTATTGATATACCCAAAATATATAAGGTTTTAGACACATTTTTATGCCTATTTTTGAGATATTGCGTTTTAATGGAAGGTATTTTTGTTTTTTTCTTGCAGATACATGTAAAAATAGTGAAAAATGCTTAAAGGTGTGAAAAATGATCAAATTTGGACAAAAAAGGTGAAAATTTTGCAAAAGAGTTTTGGCACCTAAGCGCCAGATTCGGCGTTTAAACGCTGATTAAACCGAGAAAACCACACCTAAGTGTCAGAGGCCCCGTGCTTAAGCACCAGTGGCAGTTATTTGATGAGTAAATTCGATTTCTATGAATTTTAAAGAGGTTTTTGAGGCACCCATTGACTTAATAGGTGTTTATAACCAACATGGATGAAAATTAACATGAAAGGATGAATCTCTTGGGGAAATACATCAAAATTTAGACATAATTTGAAGAAAAAGCAAGAGACCATTTGGAAAATTATAAAAGAAAGAAGAGATGACTTAGAAATAAGTCCTTAAAGTATTGGAAAATTTTGAAGTTCTCGTTTGGGGAGTTAGTTCAGAGAGATTTTAAGGAACCACTTTTACTTTTATTTTATCATTTTGGTTATTTTAATTTGAGTTATTGTAAAGAGAAGAGAATGAAAGGAACTTCAAGAGTTTGGTGGAGGACTTGAGATAAGTTTTTATGTTTTTGTTTTCAAACTACCTTTGGTTTCAATTGAAACTTGTTGTTGGTTTGAAAATGAATTCTTATTTTAAACTAAAGTGTGATTTTGTTTTCTCCATAGATTCTGAGTAGTTTTCTTTATCTTTCTACTTAAAATGATAAGTAATTAAGTTTTGGACAGAAGTTTTGGAAAGTGTTGATCTTCAATGATGGAAGAAGTTGTGATAATTTAAATCCATGCACTTCATTTACT
>NW_018253931.1:0-2648 GCF_001263595.1 Phalaenopsis equestris | reverse complement strand
CCCTCAACTTGGTTTATTATTTTAGGTTCTGACACGAGAATGTTAGCCCCTAGGTGGAGGGAATCGAGGGAACTCTAGAGTGAGAGCTATTATCTTCCCTTCCTAGTTGGTCTTCAAAACTATTCAAAGTTTAAATTAGTCAATGTTCTTTATAGCATCTCTAGTAAGGGTAAAGAATATTATTGCTCATATTTGGCACAACACAATTTACATACTTCCACAATAAAGTTCCTATACTTATTACTGAATCATGATAAGAAGAAATATATCTTCATATTAAGTATTTTTCTTCTCCAAAAACTTTAGTTATCTATTTATTGTTTTGTTAAAATATCAAAAATACAAAAAAAATTTAAATTTTAAATTTCTACAAAAATTATTTTTAATTTAAGTAATTATCTTTTTGAAAATAGAAAAACTTTCTAAAAAGTGTCTATTGCATAATCTTTCTTGTGGCTTCGAAATTTATGACTTAATCAAAAAGTCCTATATTACTTGATAACGATATGTATACTTGCGTAGTATCCCAATATAAATATATATAAATTAAAAAGTTAAATTCTTATTTTTCTTCAGGATCAATTTTTTGGTTTTATTGCAAAATAAGGAAATATAAATGAAAAATACCACCAGAACTATTATTATACTGTGCATAAGCATTAGGTACGGGGTCAATTTCCCTAGGAGAGACTAATGAAAGTCTGAAATTTGTCCCATCAAATGAAGAATGAAATTAAGTTCGATGTCAGAGTTTGTTTCTTAGGAGTCGTTGTGTTTATGTGTTAGTGTTTAAGTCTTATTTTTAGTTTTTAAGCTTTTACGTATTTAATTGTGAATGTTTATTAATTGTTTGTGCCTAGAAACTTTTCTCATCCGATACTATTTGGAGTGAGAATTAAGTGTTACATGTATTTGTAATAGTTTGTGAATGAATATATATTTGTTTGTGTGAAAATTAGTGTTATTTTTATCCTCAAATTGAATTGAGTTATATAGAGAATTTTGAGAGAGAGGAGAGTTAAAGGAGATAAAAATAATCATTTAACTATTATGAGACCATTTAGGGATGGTATACTTAGGCAGATAGTGCACTTTACTTAAATTTTAAAATCTGAAAAATCGTGCACTGGCACTTAAACACCACATTCTTGTGCTTACGCGCAAGGTGCCTAAGCGCCACTTATCCGCGCTTAAGCGCCAGTTCACGAAAACCAGTTCGTGAATAGTTAAAAGTAAAAATTAACCTAAAAATCACCATTTTTCACCCTTCCGTCTCATTCAACCTCTTGAAATTGTGATTTTGGAGAGCTATGACATACTATTAAGTGGAGATTTCTTGATGGAGTTTAGAAAAATTTGTTAGATTCAGATTTCTTAAGGTAAGAGCTTTACTTCTATGTAAAATTTTTTTATTTTCACCATGTATTTTGACTACATTTGGAATAATTAAGAAATTCACCATTCATGATGAAAAATGTGGAAAAATCTATGGAATTTGCATAGGAAGTGTGGTTTATGCTATTATAAGTTTAGTTTAGTAGTTTAGACTTGATTTTTGAAGTTATTTTTTGAAATTTTATAGAATTGCAGAATGGAACCAAGAATGAAGAGGAGTGAAGGAAACAAGAATGAAGAGGAGTGCCAAGAATGAAGAGGAGTGAAGGAAAGAGCCCTTTTAATTCGAGCAAATTTGTGAGTTTGAAAGCTCAAGATAGGTACAGTGATGCGTCGCAATCATGAAAACTTATCCAGGATCGTTCTTTTATAAAACCAGGTAGATTTGTAGAAAATCTGATCATTCGCTGACAGTGGGATTGATTCTATTATTTTTCTGCTTTTGGAGTTATTTCTGTTGTTAGGGAGTTCTATGCAAACATCCCTGAAGCTAAAGATGATAGAGTCATGGTTCAAAAAAAGTTGGTACCTTTTTAATTGGAGGTAATCAATTTTTTCTACTATTTACCATCGGATACTTTATGTTTTTATGCAAATTATAGTCCGACTGAGACGAAACTAGATGATATTATTTCTTATTTGACTATTGAAAGAGGACTCTGGAAAATCACTAATCGGAGGAGAGTCAATTTTTCTACATCAAAGTTTAGCGCACCTTTGAAGGCATGACACTATTTTAATTCTGCTCATCTGCTACCAACAAATCATCTCAGTGAAGTTACCAGAGAAAGAGAAATGTTAAATTATTATATCCAGGAAGGAAAGCTCATCAACATTGGAGCTTTGATATATCTGACTATCATCAGTTCTGCCACTACCACTACTACTGCAGGTCTAGGATTTGCTTCCTTGTTTTTTTCTTTATGTGAGTAGGCTGGTCAGAGATATGATAGCTGGGAGGAAGTAATGTTGCCTCTAAAGCTTATTACAAAGGTGAATGTGAAAACTTATTCTTAGCATTCTATTTTTTGTTACAGAGGAGGATTTTCAAGGAGTTATGGAATGGAAATGTTAGCTGCTTCTACATCTAGACCATCTACCTCATGTGCTTCTACTCCTAGAGCTGAGCCTACTGAGACCCAAGATCAATTATTACAGAGGATGATGGACAAAATTAATTATACCGCTGATAAAGTTCAAAATTTATAGCATTTTGCAAAACATACTGATAGGTATAATAGAAGAAAAAGTGA
>NW_018253930.1:159809-160372 GCF_001263595.1 Phalaenopsis equestris | reverse complement strand
TTTTTAAAAATGAATTATGGTTAGGGGTTTTTCAACCTTCCATCCATATTAGATTATCATCTTGACCCCAAATTTTTATATGTTTTAGCCTCTGTCTAGGTGCACAATTTGAGCATTTTTCCAAAGACATAGGAGATCTCTAGACAGGATCTTAATTTTATAAGTTTTTATGCATTTTCTACTCAAATAATTATTGAAAATTGTATGTGGCTTAGAAAATTCTACAAAAATTCTTGAAAGTTCCCTATGTCCAGAGTAGTCTTAGGAAATAATTTCATAATTTTTAAGAATAAAAAATTTCTGTTTTGAGTAAACCCTAATTTTTTTAAAACATTTAATTTGGAATACATAGAGATCAAAATCACTTGATTTTTGTTCTCCACTGTGGCTCATGAGTCAAAGAACTCATCATAAAAATTTCAAGTCATTTGGAGATCATTTAATATTTTTAATTGATTTTTAAAAGCGACCATCAAATTTGAAACTTAAATGATTTTTAAAAATCAAAATATAACTCCAAAAATTATGAAACTTAGTTTTTTGAGTTCTCTGATATCAGGGGA
>NW_018253930.1:158203-158859 GCF_001263595.1 Phalaenopsis equestris | reverse complement strand
TTAAAGTTTTAAATCTTTTCAAAATTAATACGCATGTTTAATATATTCACTTAGGTCTTAAGGACTTAGTGGTGAACTTAAGTTGAAATCCACTTGTTAAAAGAGGATTAGAAAAATCAACATAATCAAACTCTTTTAAAACACCACAAGTCCAATTAGGACTAAAATTTGGCTAAGTGTTCTTAATAACACTAATTTGTCTCCTAAAAGGTCTTCACCCACATGATCTTCAAATTAAAAGACAAATGACATTTACTCTATTCTTAGGGATAATCAAGACATCAATATTCACTGAGCATCTAGATATTTAGGATGAATTATTAAGCAACATAATAAAGTTTAAATGAACCCAAGGTCTTTTACCAGACATTAAGAAGGTTGCATGAACCTGCTCCCTACTCTTAACCTAGTGAATACCTTAGAGATCAATTAAACTTAATATGTTTTACTTAATATATTATCCTAAATATCCTGATGCTCAGTGTTTTATGCTTATACCATACTTACTGCATAAAAAACACTTGCATTTAAAAAAAAAAAAAACAAAACAAAACTAAAACCAAAACCAAAACCAAAAACAAAATTTCAAACAAAAATACCTCACAACATTTCAAAATATAAGACAACTCAAAACTTAATCACAAACATCACAAAAA
>NW_018253930.1:157511-157794 GCF_001263595.1 Phalaenopsis equestris | reverse complement strand
AAAGCCATAGGAATTCGAGGTTGTTTGCCTAGTGCAACATAAATCCTCAGACACATCTTTTAGGCATTTGTACAATCCTGTTGTACAATTTAAGCCCAAACTCGCCTTATGATTCCGAGGTTATCATTCATCATGATTTAAATCCTCACATCTTCAAGGTTATTTGTGCTGATTGCTTCACACAAATGTAAATCCTAATAAAAATTACAGGATGAAACATCTAAATGATTTCTCCTAAATTAAAGCCAAATAATAGGATAGCTTGGGAAGTCACCGAAGTTCT
>NW_018253930.1:135452-157262 GCF_001263595.1 Phalaenopsis equestris | reverse complement strand
AACTCTTGTGTTCATCCTTCGGGATAGATACAGGATTTGAGGTAAAGCGCTCTTTCATCTAAACTATGAAAATTATGGGGTCAGTTTGACTTCATCTTTTTCAAAATTAAAATTTTTAAAACGTCCTTCCGAAGCGGGCAACTGGATTTCAATTCCAATGACCGACAGCTTCTTACGGGCAAACCCCACACCAAAAATAGTGCCGACAGGAGGATTTTCTAGAAGTTCAGGTGCCTCTACTTCTCATGCTTCTACCTCACATGCATCCATATCACAAGGTTAGGCTTTTATTTCTGATTCACAGTCACATTTATTGCAAAGGATGTTAGATAACATCAACTATACTGCAGACAAAGTATTAAATTTGGAGAATTTTGTAGATCATATAAATGGTTATATGAGAAGACATATTGATTATTAGGAAAAATTTCAGTCATCTTTGGAAAACCTTATGAGGGGTGACCAAAGTGTAGTTTTTCCTTCATATCCACAATATCCATCATATGAGCATACTGCCTTTTGGGATAACAATGATAGTAATGATGATGAGGAGGAGGAGGATTAAATTGAATAGTTGAGCTTTTTTTTCATTATTGTGAACTTTATGTGGTACAGTTTTATTGTACTGTTAACTTGTTTTGAGTTGTACTTATTAAGACTGTTACTGTTGTTTGTGTTTTATTTTAGTAGGCACTGTTGTGATGTATTTATGTTATTGTGAGTAGTTCTGTTTTGTTTTTTGTGATAGTGATTACGATGACTGTGTTGTCTAGTGTATTTTGTTAGTTTGTGTTGAACTTAGTTTGTGTTGAACTTAATCTGTTGAACTTAATCTTGAATTTTAGGAATGTTTAGAATATTACTAACTTTCACCTAAGAACTACATGTTTAAAATTTTCAATTACTATAAGGTATTTTTTTTATGTTGCAGCTGTGAATTTCTATTAGTGTGTTTTTTTGCTTTAATGTAATCCTCCACTGCATAGAGTCTAATGAATCTCAATATGTTAAGTTAAATTAAAATTTGATCAATTAATTTTACTCTTGTTTTTAATTTTTGTACTTGTATATTTAGGACATAAAAATTCTTGTAAGCATGTTTTTTTTAGTTTTCATTTATGCCTATATAAATATGATGCTAAAATGTTTTATTTTTTTAAAAATTCTAGTTTAGGGGAATGAAAAGTTTTCTAAAACTTGAAGTTTATTTATTCTCAAATGTGCTACAAATTAATTTGATTATGATTTGAAAAAAAAATGATTAATATGATGCTAAAATGTTTTATTTTTTTAAAAATTCTAGTTTAGGGGAATGAAAAGTTTTCTAAAACTTGAAGTTTATTTATTCTCAAATGTGCTACAAATTAATTTGATTATGATTTGAAAAAAAAATGATTATGTAAATAAAGTTATATTAGGGAAGTAAAATTTTGAATATAGAAATGAGTAACAAAATTTAGTTGAAACCTATATTAATGAAGAAAAACTTAAAGTTAAAAATTTTTAGTGCAGAAATGATAAATATTGTGTCACTATCTTTAGTAAGAGAAATTGTATTTTTGAAAAATATAGAAGGGTTGGACTTTTATTTGCAATACTTAAATTTCTTTTAATAAAAATAATTTTCAAAAATATTATTATATTTTAAGTAAAAGATATATATCAAAACTTTGATTTAGGAAAGGAGGAGTGGAATTAAAAATCATTAAAGACCTATCTATATATAGTAATTCTCACCTGAAAAAGAAAAAGAAAAAGAAAAAGAAAGTTGAAAAAGGGAGGAGAAGATTGAGGATTAGTGTCTAATCAAAAATTTGTTGCACATCTAATCTATTTAAATATAAGACTTGAGAAACTCTTAAGCTTAAGAATATTCTTAACAATTTTTTTTTTAAGTGGAGAAAAAAAAATGCATGATTGAACTATATAGTCTTTATGTACACCTAAAATATATAGTCTTTATGTACACATTTTTATACCTATTTTTTGAGATATTACGTTTTAATGGAAGTTATTTTGTGTTTTTCTTTCAGTTACAATCAAATGGATGAAAAAAGGTGAAATGAGTGAAAAAGGATCAAATTTGGAGCAAAAATGAAGGTGTGCAATTGAACTGAGGTGCCTAAGCGCCTAGTACCTCATGTTTAAGCACCAGAAGTAGTTACTTGATGATTGAATGAATTTGGATGAATTTTTGAAGAGATGTTTGAAGAAACCCTTGGTGAAAATGTGGGAAATAGTTAATGGACACGAAAATTTATTCAATTGGCTTTTGAAGGGAGTTAACTTCTAGAAGATTCATTGAATGTGGACACATTTTGAAGAGGCACCAAGGCACCTTTTGGAAAATTATAAAAGAAGACTTAGATTGAAGAAGAAGAGAGCCATCATCCATCATCGCCAACTCCATTTCAGTCACTACACGTCGCCGCCACCACTTCTCTTTTTATTTTAAGTTGTAGTTTGCATTGTGAGTGAAGGAAGAGATTTACAGGAACTTCAAGACTTTCATGGAGAGGATTTGAGATAAGTTTTTATCCTTGTGACTACATTTGGTTTTACATTTGGTTTTAATTTAAACTTCTTGTTCATTTGGTTTTAATTTATACTTCTTGTTTGTTTGCTTGATTTCTACTTTCAAACTTAAGTGTGGTAGTGTTTTCTCCATGAATTCTATGTAGTTTTCTTTATTTTTTCCTTAAAATGATAAGTGATTAAGAATTGGATGGAAGTTGTGTGAAGCATTAGTTTTCAATGTTGGAAGAAGTTATGATGATAAACTTTGTACTTTATTTACTTCTTGATTTGGCCAATTAAGATGTTAATACCTATTGTAAGAACATGTAAGATCCGAGGAGGTAATGTCTCAGTTAACAAATGATAAGAATCACATGAGGTTGTATGGATGAAAATGAAATTCATATGATTAATGATTAAGTGCAAATAAATAAGGAAATAAAATTTAAAGGGTGTAGAATTTAGAGGACTTTAGAGTGACAGCTTAAATCACCCAATTTGGTTTATAGTTTTAGGTTTTGATACGAGATGTTAGACCCTATGTAAAGAGAGAAGAGGGAACTCTAGAGTGAGAGCAAATATCTTCCCTACCTAACCCGTCTTCAAGACTATTCAAACTTTAAATTAGCTAATGTTCTTTATAGCATCTCTAGTAAGGATAAAGAATATTATTACTCCTATTTAGTACAACACAACTTGAATACTTCCACAACATGTTACTAAAACTTGTTACTAAATCATGATAAGAAAAAAGATATTTTAATTATATTGCCTTCATCTTACAAATATATCATTAAATTTAATTAGTTGTTTATTTTACTTTCAATTTTCAAAATTACAAAAAGAATCAAATTTTCATTCCTATTATAGCAACTACAATTTGAGTAAGAATATTTTTCTAAGTAGAATTTATTATCTAATATCTTCTAATTTTAGTTGCATATTGTAAGTTGTCTCTATGGGCTCGATATTTGGGGCTTAATAAAAAAAATGAAAAAGAATCAAATTTTCATTCCTATTATAGCAACTACAATTTGAGTAAGAATATTTTTCTAAGTAGAATTTATTATCTAATATCTTCTAATTTTAGTTGCATATTGTAAGTTGTCTCTATGGGCTCGATATTTGGGGCTTAATAAAAAAAATGCTATATTACTTGATAATTATACGTATACTTGCGTAGTATCTCATATTTAAATATAATAATTGTATTCTAATTTATTTTGAAGTCAAGTTTTTGCCTAGCTGTTGTTGGTGATCAAGTTTTTGGCATCGTTGCAAAGTAAGAATTATAAGTAAGGAAAAAATTAAGAATATAATTACATACATTGCATTGACAAATAAAAGTTGGGATCAAGTTTTTGGCGCAGTTGTCGAGAAATCAAAATACAAATTTTTTAATGAAAATTTTAGAAAGCAAATTTCTATTTTTATAAAAGTTCTTGTTTATATGAATTTATTTTATGTGTTTCATAGTATTGTTTGCATAATTTAGGTTCTATAGAACTAGTGCCCCATAATTCTGAATTAGAAAGAACTACTAAAAAAATTTAAAAACTCAAAATTATTGAAAAAAATCAAAAAGTTTAAGAAATGACAAATCAAAATAATCAAAATGCTAAAGTTAATCAAGAGTTTAGGCCTTTAAGAGATTATGCAAACCCTACGGTGGATGAAGTTCATTGTAGTATTCAAAAATGCGATGTAGTTGCTACTTCCTTTGAACTTAAACATAGTGGCTAATTCATTTGAACTTAAACCTGTTATTATTCAAATAATATCAAATAATCAGTTTGGGGGAGCACCAACTAAAGATTCAAATTTACATCTTGCTAATTTTCTAGAATTGTGAGCTAAATTTAAATATGATAGTATATCAGATAATGCTATAAGACTTAGACTTTTTTCTTTCTCACTAGGGGATAAGGCTAAGATATGGTTTCATTTGTTAACACTTGAATCTATCTGAACTTAGAGTGATGTAGTGCAAAAATTCCTTGCTAAATATTTTTCACCATAAAAAACTGTGAGGATTAGAAATGATATTACATCTTTTTGTCAGTTTGAAGGGAAATCTAATTATGAAGCATGAGAACAATTTAAAGAACTACTAAGAAAGTGTCCACACCATGCTATATCAGATTGGTTAACAATTCAAACCTTTTACAATAGATTAGTTGGATCTCTTAAATCTATTATGGATGTCGTTGCTAGTGGTTCATTGATGTCAAAACCATTTCATGACACTTATGCTTTAATTGAAGAGATGGGTAATAATAATTTTCAATGGCCTTATGAGAGAGTAAATCCTAAGAAAATAACCAATGTTCTTGAATCTGATTCTTTTGCAATGTTAGTAAATCAAGTTGCTACAATTTCAAGAAAGTTAGACATATTTGGAATGAATCTTTCTCAACCAATTGCAATGAATGAAGAAAATTTATTAGGCCAAATGGTAGATTCTCAAGCATCATTAGAAACTTTGAATGCCATAAACAATAAGCAATAAACTGAATGCCATAAACAATAAGCAGAATAACCCATATTCAAACTACTATAACCCAGGTTGGAGGAACCATCTTAACTTTAATTGAAACAATACTTTAGGTAGTAATAATCAGCAATTAAGGAATAACCAAGTAAACCCGTTGGGAAACTAAAACAACCAAGGAAATAATAATTATAGACTTACTTATCCTCCAGGTTTTAACAGTAATCCACAGTTCAAGGAGAAAAGGTTGTTTATACAAGAAGTGGTGTTACAAATGGGAAATTAAATAATAATGTCAAAGAGCTACAATTAGAAATATTGAGAATCAATTGGGACAAATAACAAATTCATTAAGTAATAAATAAGTAATAAATCCCAATAATCCCAATGAACACTTCCTAGTAATATAGAAGTAAATCCAAAAGACCAGAATAAAGAGCAAGCAAAATCTGTTCAATTTAAAAGCGGAAGAGAGTTGGAAGGTAGAGCTCAGAAAGAGATTAAAGTAGAGAGAAAAGAAATTGAAGAGCCTGAAGAGGATGCTCCGAAAGGTTTAGGGAGACCCATTTCTCCACTTAAAATTGACTTGAAAAAACCACTACCTCCATTTCCTCAAAGACTTAAGCAACAAAACTTAGATAAACAATTTTCATAATTTTCTAGAAATATTTAAGAAGCTTACAATTAAAATTTCATTTGCAGAAGACTTCCATTTGCTGAAGTCTTAGAACAAATGCCAAGCTATGTAAAGTTTATGAAGGATATTCTTAACAAGAAAAGGAAGTTTGAAGATAGTGAGACTCTTAATAGTAAGACGGTTGCACTTAGTGAGGAGTGCAGTGCTATAATTCAAAAAAAGCTTCCTAAAAAGCTTAAAGATCCTAGTAGCTTCGCAATTCCTTATGCAATAGAAGACATATTTTATGGGAAAGCTTTATGTGATTTAGGTGTGAACATTCACATTATATCATTATCAATATTTAAAAGATTGAAATTTGGAGAAATATCCCCTACTACTATAACTTTGCAGTTAGGAGATCATTCAATAACATATTCTAAAATAGTTGTAGAAGATGTCTTTGTGAAAGTGGATCAATTTATCTTTCCCGTTGATTTTATTATGCTAAATATGGAGGAAAATAATGAGATACCTATCATTTTGGGGATGAGATACCTATCATTTTGGGGATCATTTTGGGGATACTTTTCCTAGCTACAGGAAGAGCAATGATAGATGTGAAAAAAAGGGAATTAACTGTTCACATCAATGATCATAGAATTACATTTAATATTTCTAAATCAATGAAATACCCTGTAAAAGGTAAGGATTTTGAATGTTACAAAATGGATGTGATAAGATATCTAAGTGAATGACATTTCAAAACAACTTATGAAGAGAAATCTAAAATGAAAGAGATGGAACACGAGTTAGAGAAGGAATTAGATCAATTTGAAGATTTTTATAAGGAAGATTCAAATTTTGCTCAAGAAAGTTTTGAAGTCACGACTTCAAAAGATAAATCTTTTTATCCATCATATAAAAACCTTCTAAACTTGAGTTGAAGTTGCTACCTGCACGTTTAAAGTATGCCTTTTTAGGTGATTCCTCACCATTACCTATTATAATTTCCTCAAAATTAACTACAGAAGAAGAAGTGAGTTTAATGAAAATAAAAGAATTAGAGGAAAGCATTTGGATGGACAATTGCTGATATTAAAGGAATCAATCCTTCAATTTGTATGCATAGAACTCAAATGGAAGAGAACTGGAAACCCATGGTTGATCCTCAAAGAAGATTAAATCCTGTTATGAAAAAAGTTGTTAAGAAAGAAATTTTAAAGTGGGTAGATGTTGAAATTATTTACCTTATTTCAGATATTGCATGGGTTAGTCTGATTTACTGCATTCCTAAGAAAGGAGGAGTGGTTGTGATTATAGATGAACATAATGAGTTAATACAAATAAGACAAGTCATAGGGTGGAAAATATGCATTGATTTTAGGAAATTAAATCTTGTCACTATGAAAGATCATTTTACACTACCCTTTCTAGATCAAATGTTGGATAGTCTAGCTGGGCATAAATAGTTTTGTTCTCTGGATGAATATACTGGTTTTCACCAAATATAAATAGCTCTTGAGGATCAAGAGTAAATAACTTTTACCAGTCCTTATGGTGCATTTTCTTTTAGAAGAATGCCCTTTAGTTTTTTTAATGCCCCTACTACATTTCAAATATTTATGATGGTTATTTTCTGTGATTTACTTGAAAAAGTAATTTATGTTTTTTTGGATTATTTTTTAGTGTTTAGAACCTCATTTGAATCATGTTTAGAGCATTTACCGAGAGTTCTTAAGAGCTATGAAGAAACCTTAAGAGCTTTCTTAAGAGCTATGAAGAAACAAATTTAGTCTTTAACTGGGAAAAATGTCAATTTATGGTAGCAGAAGGAATTGTTTTAGGACATCAAATTTCAGAACATGGTGTGGAAGTAAACCCTGCAAAAAATCAAGTGATCGCCAATTTACCTTACCCAACAAGTGTGAGAGAAATTAGGAGTTTTTTAGGACATGCTGGATTCTACAGGTGATATATTAAAGACTTTTCAAAAATTGCTAAGCCTCTGTACTATTTGCTTGAAAAAGATGTAATTTTTTATTTTTTTAAGGAGTGCCTAAAAGCTTTTGAGCTGTTAAGAGAAAAATTAGTCACTACACCAACTATTGTTTCACCAAATTGGGAAAAACCTTTTGAAATAATGTGTGTTGCAGGTGATTATGCTATTGGAGCTGTTTTCAGATAAAAGCATGATTAAATTTTTAAAGTAATTTATTATGCTAGTAGACCACTTAATGAAGCTCAAATTAATTATACCACAATTGAGAAAGAGTTATCAGCAATATTATATGTTTTTGATAAATTCATATCATACTTAATTGGAACTAAGTGTGTTGTGCATACTGATCATTCTGCTATTAAATATTTAATGAAAAAGAAGGATACAAAACCATGACTTGTAAGATGGATTCTTCTTTTGCAAAATTTTGACTTTCAAATAGTAGATAGGAAGGGAGCTGAGAATCAAATTGCTGATCATCTGTCGATGCTTGAATTAGAAAGCCCACCCTGTTTTGAAAAAGAAATTAATTAACATTTTCCAGATAAAGAATTATTCAGTGCTAATGAGTGTCATGTTCCATGGTATGTCGACATTGTGAACTTTATTTTTAGTGATATTATATCCTAATTATATCCTATGTATCCTATGGAATGACATACCAAAAGAAGAGAAAATTTTTATCTGAAGCTAAGACTTATTTTTGGGATGACCCATTTTTATATAAACAAGAAAAGAATCTAATTATTTGAAGAAGTCTGCCATTAGAAAAAACTTATGAAATTATCTAAATATGTCGTAATTCTGATTTTGGGAGAAATTTTGGTGTTGATAAAACAACATACAAAATTTTGCAATCTAGATTTAATTGGCCTACAATCTTTGGAGATGTTAATGCTTATATCAAAACTTGTGATCGATGTCAATGGGTAGGCAATATTATATTGCTAGGAGAAATGAGATGCCCCTCAATTATGTGTTGGAAGTTGAGATATTTGATGTTTTGGGATTTGTTCTCATGGGACCATTTATACCATCTTTTGGAAATTTATATATATTGATAGTAGTAGACTATGTATCCAAATGGATAGAAGTTGTTCCTTTACCTCGAAGTGATGCTCAAAGTGTTGCAAAGTTTTTAAGAACAAACATATTTTGTAGATTTTGGATGTCGAGAGTGATCATAGCTGATGGGAGAAGTCATTTTAGAACTATAATGATAGAGAAATTATTAAAGAAATATCATATCAATCATTGAATTTCTACTTCTTATCATCTCCAGACAAGTGGTTTGGCTGAATTATCCAATCATAAAATTAAAAGAATATTGGAAAGATCTATGAATCCAACAAAATTGGATTAGTCATTCAAACTTGACTATGCTTTGTGTGCTTATAGGACTGCATATAGAACTCCTATAGGAATGTCCCCATATAGGCTTATATTTGGGAAAGCTGGTCATTTACCAGTTGAACTTGAGCATAAAGCATATTGGGCTATTAAATAATTTAATTACAATTTAAAGGATGTTGGTGAGAAAAGACTGTTGCAATTGAATGAGCTTGAAGAGATAAGGAATGAATCTTATGAGAGTGCTAAGATTTATAAATAAAAGATGAAGATGTGGCTTGATCGGAGGATTCTTACTAAAAATCTTGAGCCAGGGCAACAAGTTTGCTATATTATGCAAAGTTAAGATTATTTCCAGGAAAACTTAAGTCCAGGTGGATGGGCCCATTTGTTGTGATAAAAGTTTACACATATGGAGCTAGGGATATCAAAGATCGTAAAACTGAGAAAATATTCAAAGTGAATGGGCACAGGTTAAAACCTGACTTTTTGGGGGATCAACTTAAATTAATTGATCTTATGTTGTTGGGCCAACCAGAATAAGCACTGGTTGCATCGAGCTGAAGATGTTAAACCAAGTGCTTTGTGGGAAGCAACCCATAATTATCAGTGTGTTTTTATTTTGAATGTTATGCTGTTGTGTTTGATTTAGAAAATTGTGGTTGTATTATGAGTATATAATGATTTAGTAAAGTGTGTTTTTGTTTTGAATGTTATGTTGTTGTGTCTGATTTAGAAAATTGTGGTTGTATTTTGAGTATATAATGATTTAGTAAAGAGTCTAAGAACTTATTAGATGACTTAGACATGTTATAATGAGTTTTTGGACATTAAGCTAACTTGTGCTAAGTTAAACATTGACTCTTAAGTGCCAACATTTGACACTTAAGCGTGACAGTTCACTAAACGTGCTAAATTACGTTTCTAGAAGTTTTAAACTTGGTTTAGTGGGTTTTAATGTGTGTTAGTGGTCTGAGAATGTGTTTAGTAGTTTTAAGCTTGGTCTAGAGCCTATAAATAGAAGGGATTGAAGAGAATTCTCACCCGACTTCGATTTTAACCCTAAATTCTAAGTGAAGACTGAGAGATTTTGGAAAGATGTCATCTTGGGAGAGTGATTTGAAGAAGAATGAGGAAGCTATGAAGAATAATTTCATTATTCAAAGTGCGTAAGAGTTATACAATAGTTTTTTAGCTGTTAATATCAAAGGGATAGTGGAGAAAATCACTAAAATTGAGAGTGATGTGGCTTCAATTGAAGCAAAGGTGAGAAGTAAACGCACATCTGGAGCATATTGGATGGAAACTTAAGATGCAATTTAGCCATACCAGTTTTTTTGAAGAAGCATACAAGGCTATGTATTTGAAAAATAAATAGATTGAAGAAGACTCAACCAGAGTTCTTCACCACCATCCATTCAATCAAATTTATATTCTAAATGCCAAAGGAGAGACTAATAATAGGCTAGGATTTGTTCAACTGGAAGGAGAGTGGAATTAAGTTCTTTGTTTAGTATTTGTTTGTGTTAAGTGTTTCTTTGTTAGTGTTAAGTTTGTTTTATGTGTTTTTAATGTTAAGTTTGTTTAGTGTTTGTGCTTAGGAATTATCTCATCCAAAACTCTTTAGATTGAGAACTTGTGTATTGTAAATGTTTGTAATTATTTGTGAATTAATATAAGTGTTTATTTGTGTGAAATTTAGTGTTGTTTTATGTTGAATCAATTTAGTTATGATTGGTGAATCTTGAGAAAGAGGAGATTTGAAAGGGAGAGGAGATTTGAAAGATTTGAAAGGGAAGAAAATAGTTATTAAGGATTTATAAGACCATTTAGGGGTGGTTGACTTAGGCTAGAAGTGCATTTTACTTAAAATCAAAAAATAACAAAATTTGTGCATTGGCGCCTAAGTGCCAAGACCCCACGCTTAAGCATTGACTAACCCAAGAGGTAGGCACTTAAGCATTGAACTAGTTGCACTTAAGCATCAGTTCACGTAAACCGGTTCACGAATGGTTTAAAGTAAAATTATGCGCTGAAAACCTCCATTTTTACCCTAACTTCATCTCCTACCTTCAATTTTAGCAATTTTGAGAGCTAGAGCATCCTCTTAAGTGGTGATGTCTTGGTGGTTTCAAGCCAAATTTGTTAGATTTGCTCTTCTTGAGGTAAGAGCTTCACTTCTATGTAAAAAAAATTAATTTTCACCATGTATTTTGAGGGCATTATGGATTTGACCGAAAATCACTTTTCATAGTGAAAATTTAGGGAAAACTTATGGAAAATACATATAATTGATAGTTTAAGCTTTTAGGGGTTGAGTTTAATGATTTAGAGTTGAATTTGATATTTATTATGAATTTTATGTGATTTTTAGAAATGGCCCCAAAAATGAAGAGGAGTAAAGGGAAAGCTCATTTCAATTTGAAAAAGTTTAATAGTTCAAGAGCTCAGGATAGATATAGCGACACACTACAGTCGAGGAAACTAATTCCTGATAGGTGTTTTAAGAGTTCGGGTGGAGCAGCAAAAGATTTGATTGTTTGTCGAAAGTGGGAGTGTTTTTGTTATTTTTTTGCTGTGGCCGTGATTTCAGTTGTTCGGGAATTCTACACAAATCTCCCTGAATCTGAGGATGGTAGGGTCATGGTTCAAGAAAAATAAGCGATTTTCTCCCCTGAGGTAATAAATCTATTCTACCAGTTGGACCCTACTATGTTATGTTTTTATTCAAAGTGTAGTCTGAATGAGGAGGAGTTGGACTAGATCATATCATCATTGACTGTGGGAAGAGGATTGTGGAAGATCACCAATGAAAAAATATTCAACTTACCCACGTCAAAATTAGATGGCACATCAAATTCATGGTACTACTTCATTTCTGCTCGTCTGCTACCAACCAACCACCTTAGCGAAGTGACCCAAGATAGAGCTACCTTGAACAATTGCATTCAACAGTTCAAGCCCATTGATATTGGAGCTCTGATTTATGAGATTATCATTAGTTTTATCGTCGCTACTACTGCAGGTTTCAAATTCACATCCTTGATCTTTTCTCTGTGTGAGCAGGCAGATGCTAGATTTGATAGTTGGGAAGAGAAACTACAGCCACTCCTACTATATTTCTATATCAAAATTTTAAAAATCCTAAAGAAACTCATTTACATAATCTATCTATTTTGGTTTTGAAAAATTTGAGTGTCACTTGAGGAAAAGTAACATTTTAAGTTTGGGGATTTTGAAATACCTAAAATATATAGTCTTTATGTACACATTTTTATACCTATTTTTTGAGATATTATGCTTTAATGGAACATATTTGTGTGTTTTTCTTTCAGGTACAATGAAATGGATGAAAAATGGTGATAGGAGTGAAAAATGATCAAATTTGGAGCAAAAATGAAGAAGGTGTGCAATTGAACTGAAGTGCCTAAGCTCCCATAACTGGTGCTTTTGCACCAGTGAAACAGAGAAGGTCACTCTTAAGCACCTCTTACCTCGTGCTTAAGCGCCAGAAGTAGTTGCATGATGATTAAATGAATTTGGAGGAATTTTTAAAGAGGTGTTTGAAGCAACCCTTGGTGAAAACATGGAAAATAGTTAATGGACACAAAAATTCATTCAATTGGTTTTTGAAAGGAGGCAACTTCTAGAAGATTCATTGAATGTGGACACATTTTGAAGAGACACCAAGACACCTTTTGGAAAATTATAAAAGAAGACTTGGATTGAAGAGGAAGAGAGCCATCATCCATCATTGTCAGCACCATTTCAGTCACCACACGTCGCCGCTGCCTCCCATAGCCGCCGCCGCCGCCACTTTTCTTTTTATTTTAAGTTGTAGTTTATATTGTAAGTGAAGGAAGATATTTCAAAGGAACTTAGAAACTTTGGTGGAGATTATTTGAGATAAGCTTTTATCTTTATAACTACATTTGGTTTTAATTTAAACTTCTTGTTTGTTTGCATAATTTCTACTTTCAAAATTTCTACTTTCAAACTTAAGACTTTCAAACTTAAGAGTGGTTGTTTTTTCTCCATGAATTCTGAGTAGTTTTCTTTATTTTTTTTCCTTAAAAATGATAAGTGATCAAGTATTGGATAGAAGTTGTGTGAAGTATTAGTCTTTAATGTTGGAAGAAGTTGTGATGATTATAAACCTTGCACTTCATCATTTACTTCTTGATTTAGCTTCTTGATTTAGCCAATTAAGTTGTTAAAACCTGTTGTGAGAACATGTAAGATCCGAGATGGTACTGTCTCAGTCAACAAATTGTAAGAATAACATGAGGTTGTATGGATGATAATGAAATTCATATGATTGAGTGCAAATAAATAGGAAAATAAACTTTAAATGGTGTAGAATTTAGAAAATTTAGAGTGATAGGCTAAAGCCCCCAATTTAATTTTTTAGTTTTAGGTTTTCATACGAGATGTTAGCCCCTAGGTGGAGGGAGAAGAGGGAACTCTAGAGTGAGAACTAGTATCTTCCCTACCTAACCTGTCTTCAAGACTACTTAAACTTTAAATTAGCCAATGTTCTTTATTGCATCTCTAGTAAGGGTAAAGAATATTATTTCTTCTATTTAGCATAACACAATTTGAATAATTCCATAACAGAATTCCTATACTTATTACTGAATCATGTAAGGAAAAAGATATTTTAATTATTTTGCCTTTCTTATATTGTCTTCATCTTACAAATATCTAGTTAAACTTAGTTAGTTGTTTATTTTACTTTTAATTATAAAAAATTATAAAAAAAAAATCAAATTTTCATTCCTCTTATAACATCTATAGTTTGAGTAAGAATATTTTGCTAAGTAGAATTTGTTATCTAATTTCTTCTGATTTTAGTTGCAGATTGTAAGTAGTCCCTATAGGTTCAATATTCAGAGCTTAATAAAAAAGTCCTATATTACTTAATGACGATACGTATACTTGCGTAGTATTCTATATTTAAATATAATAATTGAATTATTATTTGCTTTGAAGTCTCGTTTTTGCTTAGCTGCTGCTGGTGATCAATTTTTTGTCGCCGTTGCAAAGTAAGAATTATAAGGAAAAAAATTAAGAATATAATCGCATACATCACATTGACATGTAAAAGTCAGGATGAATGCTTAAACTCTATATTTGGAGAACTCACAAATATTTTTGAACTAAATAGAAACTCATTTTTGAACTAAATAGACACAAATATTTTTGAACTAAATAGAAACTCATATTTTCAGACTTTTTTACATTAAAAATTTCTAAACTCTAACTTGGTCTCATGTACTAATATTTTTTCTAACTTGGACTAATATATTTCTAGATCAAAATTTTAGAATATCCTAAATAAATTCATTTACATAATGAAATGATTACAATTTTAAAATATTGGAGTGTCACTTGAGGACAAGTAACATTTTAAGTTTGAGGGATTTTGATATACCTAAAATATATAGTCTTTATGTAATAGTCTTTATGTACACATTTTTGCGGGGAGATTTTAATACAATTAAAATATATAATTTTTATGTACACATTTTTATACCTATGTTTGAGATTTTGGGCTTTAATGGAAGGTATTTGTGTGGATGAAAAATGGTAAAAGTTAAATGGATGAAAAATGGTAAAAGGAGTGAAAAATGATCAATTTTTGAGCAAAAATGAAGAAGGTGTGCAAAATAACTATGGCGCCTAAGCGCCCAGAACTGACGCTTAGGCACTAGTAAAATCGAGAAGGCCGCACCTACGCGCCAAGTACCTCGCGCTTAAGAGCCAGAAGTAGTTTCTTGGTGATTAAATGAAATTGGATAAATTTTTGAAGAGGTGTTTGAAGCAACCCTTGGTGAGAATGTGGGAAATAGTTAATGGACACGAAAATACATTTAATTGGCTTTTGAAAGAAGGCAACTCATAAAAGATTCATTGAATGTGGACACATTTTGAAGAGACACCAAGGCACATTTTGAGAAATTATAAAATAAGGACTTGGATTGAATTGAACAGGAGCCACCACCCCCCTTTAGTAGCCTCCACCCACCTCTAGACACCGCCGATGCCTCTCTCTCTCTCTTATATTAATTAGGATAGTTTTAGAGAGAAGAAGGAGAGGAGTTATAGTGAGTGTATAGAGAATATTGTAAGAGAAAGGAAGAGATGAGATTGAAAGGAACTTCAAGAGTTTGGTGGAGAGGATTTGAGATAAATTTTTATCTTTGTGACTACATTTGGTTTTAATTTAAATTTAGACTTCATTTGGTTTTAATTTAAACTTCATGTTTGTTTGCATGATTTCTACTTTCAAACTTAAGTGTGGTTGTGTTTTCTCCATGAATTTTGAGTGGTTTTCCTTATCTTTTTCCTTAAAATGATAAGTGATTAAGTCTTGGATAGAAGTTGTGTGAAGTATTAATATTTAATGTTTGAATAAGTTGTCATGATTTTTAACCTTGTACTTCATTTACTTCTTGATTTGGTTAATTAATATGTTAATATTTATTAGAGAACATGTAATATTCAAGATGATATTGTCTCATTCAACTGATGGTAAGAATCACATGAGATTGTATGGATGAGAATGTCATTCATATGATTGAGTGTAAATAAATAAGGAAATAAACTTTGAAGGGTGTATAATTAAAAGAGTTTAGAGTGACATGCTAAAGCCTATAATTTGGTTTATAGTTTTAGGTTTTGATACAATATGTTAGCCCCCGGGTGGAGGGAGAAGAGGGAACAGGAGTGAGAGCTGGCATCTCCCCTACCTAGCCTGTCTTCAGGACTATTCAAACTTTTAATTAGATAATGTTCTTTATAGCATCTCTAGTAAGGGTAAATAATATTATTTCTTCTATTTAGCACAACACAATTTGAATACTTCCACAACAGAATTCCTATATTTGTTATAAATTCATGATAAGGAAAAATATATTTTACTTATATTACCTTGACCTTACAAATATCTAGTTAAATTTAGTTAGTTGTTTGCTTTACTTTCAATTTTACTTTACTTGTTTGCTTTACTTTCAATTATAAAAAATTACCAAAAAGAATCAAACTTTCATTCCTATTATAGCATCTATAGTTTGACTAAGAATATTTTGCAAAGTAGTATTTGTTATCTAATTTCTTCTGATTTAGTTACATATTGTTATTTTTCATGTGAGTTCGATATTTGGGGCTTAATAAAAAAATCCTATATTACTTGATAAAGATATATATACTTGTGTAGTATCTCATAATTTAATGTAATAATTACATTCTTATTTGCTTTGAAGTCAAGTTTTTGGCAGCTGTTGCAAAGTAAGAATATTAAGTATGGAAAAATTTAGACTGTAACTGCATACATCATACTATCATATAAAATTGAGATCATCGCCTAGGTGCCAGAATCTCCAAGGCAACCTGAGAAGGTAGCACTTAGGTGCTGCAGACTGGGCACCATGGCATTGGTACCTGTTAGAGCTTTTTCAACATGATGAGGGGAGTTATTTGATGGATTTGGACACTTGGAGAAGGTATTTTTGGCATTTCTAAGTCCCAAAATTCTCCAGAAACGCCAAGAGGTCATAAATAGGAGTAGGGATTGAAGATTTTTCCTTTTATTGAGAGATTGGTGAGGCGTTTAGAGAGAAATTTTTAACGGAAGCATTGGAACATTGCATTGAGTTCTTGGATTCATTGTTAGGGAAACTTTTCAACTCTTTTAGAGAAGAGAAGCTAAGTATCTTGTTTCTATTTGTATTGAGCTTGTTGTAAACAAATATTAGTTTAATTTTTATGTTAAATGATGATGATTTCCATTACAGTCTTCATGCTTTGTGAGTAGATTCATTTACCTTCTCTTGTGATGAATAGGTAAAAATTGTAGGATGTGCTGAATGATTTAGAATTGGATTTTAATACTAATGTAATGATCTTTCCTTCTATGCTTCCTTTACTTTTTGTATTGGCCATATAAATTGTTAAAATGTGTTGTTAACCCATAAAGACTTGGAAGAGCTATGACATAAAAAACTAGGGAGATCACGTTGTTTGATAGGCTAAGTAAAGTAATCGATAAGGCAAGGCAAATAGATAAGGAGATAGGCTTTAATGAGAATAACTTGGGGGTTTCTATGGTGACGGGCAAAAACACTTATCAAGTTAAACCAAACTTCTTTACACACTCGGAAGAGGGTAAATAAGATATATACTCTTATTTGTCACTAGCTACATTATAAATTCATACTATTGATCCTACAATGAAAATAACCACTCCAATAATATCGCATCACAATAGCACAACAACAATACCGCAAAAACATCGTAATAACACCAGAATAACAACATAATAACACTATATTAAATACATAATAACACCTCAATAACACCACAATAATACTATAATAATACCATAATAATATTTAAATAATACTAGTCGAGAATACCACCAAAGCCATTGCAATATTACTAAAATAACACTATAATAACATCTCAATAACACCTCAAAAATCTCACAAAAATATTACAATAACATCATAGCAACACTAGTCGAGAATACCACCATAGATCCACCACAATACCACTCAAATAACACCATAATAATACCTCAATAATATCATAAAAACTCTGTAATAACACCGTAATAACACCATAATAACACCAAAATAACACCAGTCGAGAATACCACCAAAGCTGCCGCTATATCAATTAAAAAAAACCATAATAACACCTCAAAAACCCCACCTAATACTACAAAGCTGCCACAATACCACTAAAATAACACCATAATAACACCTCAATAATACCACAGAAACACCACAATAACACCAGTCGATAGTACCTCAAAAGCCTCCGCAATATGACTCAAATAACACCATAATAACATCACAATAACATTGTAATAACACCAGTCAAGAATACCTCCAATCTCACTGGAATAACACCCTAATAACGCTGAAATAACATATGTCGAGAATACTTCCAAAGCCGCTATAATACCACTCAAATAAAAGCACAAAAACAACTCAATAATACTGCAGTAACACCATAGTAACTGCATAATAACACCTTACTAACAACTTAATAAGACCGCAATAACATCATAATAACACTGAAATGACACTAGTCGAGAATAGCACTAACGCCGCGTCAATAACACTCAAATAACATCATAAAAACACCTCAATAACCCCACAAAATATCACAAAAATATCATTATAACATCAGTCGATAATACCACCATAGAGCTAATACAATACCACTAAAATAACACCACAATAACACCTCAATAATATCGTAATAACACCATGATAACACCATGGTAACTACATAATAATACCTTAATAACACCACAATAATATCATAATAACACCATAATAATACTGAAATAATACCCGTTGAGAATACCACCAAAGTCACTGCAATATTAATCAAAAGACACCATAATAACAGCTCAATTATACTACAAAAATACTTCAATAACACTATAATAACACCAATCAAGAATACCATTCTCAAAGCCTCTGCAACACCACCACAATACCACGTCAATAACACATCAAAAACACCTTAATAACACCACAAGAATAACTTTACCTACATAAAAAAATCACAAAAAAATAACATAAAATTAACATAATATCGTTAATTCATAGTACAAAGGAAAACATAAATTAATGTTGACATTTTAAGCGTAGCTAAACTCACATCCTTTAAAACTTCTCGGCATTACTTTCAGAATTCATCATCAATATTTCTCGTCCGACAAGAGAGATGTCCTTTGGTAGCTATTCGTCCGACAACCGTTAATGTGAAATATTTGACACAAACCAAGCTCTAGCTACCAAATTGTAGTTGAATAACACTTTGTGAAACCATGGTTGATGGTTATAGAGGAAAATGAAGATTGATTTACTGAGAAGGGTTTTATGTTCAATGAAATTGGTTGGGTCGGGTCGTGCCATGTATTAAAATATATAACTTTTCAATTTTTTATTCAGTAGGTCACTTACACCTCACAAAATTGCATTGGAGCCTGCATCCCCATTTCAATATTTTCTCCCATAGTATTATTATGATAAATCGTTGTTGAGTCCTCCACTCCACCACCATACTTACGGACTTAAGTGAACCACGTTATGCACCTCTTCTCAACATGATCATCTTTTCAGATCCATTCCCCATCCTGTGCTTTCCATAACTCTCATCCCGCCATCAGTGCTAGAGCTTACTCCTTTCCAATTTTCAAAAGAAAGCAACATCCTTGCGAATGTGAGGGTACTGATTGCTTTCCCTTTATCAGAACCCTAAAAGGTATTTTCTTTCTCCTATTTTGTCGCCATGCAAAGTATGCTCAAATCACAACAGTAATGTGAGCTTACTGGGCCTATTTTTTCTATTTTTCCCTCTCTATTCAGTTCTTTATTTTACCTTATTACGGTATATTCCTTATTTGGTGGTATGTAGTGATTTCATGTTTTCTCATTCTTACGGAGTAATGAAACTCTTTCTAGGTATTCTTGAATGGTGGTATTATGATTTTATTGTAGTATTTTGTGGGGGTTTTTAGGTGTTATTAACCCAACCCACAATTACATAGATATTTTTCTTTAAAAAATTGTCAAAAGCTTGACCTAAATTATATTTAGCGGCTAGTGTGAATTAATAAAATGATTTAGAAAATAGATAAAAAAACCTTCACATAAGAAGTACTACACAAGTATACGTATCGTTTCAAGTAATATAGGATTTTCTTTAAAAACCCCAGTATCGATCCCATGGGAAACGTTGTAACTCTTAGTATTGAATTTCAAAATCTCTATCTAAATTGTAGATAAATATGATACAAGATAAATGTTGAGCTAATTGCAAAAGATTAAAACAAAATTTAAGTAGAAAGTAATAACAAAGTTTAAAATTTTAATAAAGTTCAAAAGACTAATAAATTTTAAAAGTGAGTTTGATCGTTATGAAAAGTTCTTTCCCCTTACAAAGAGATGTTAGTTAATGTAGGATTTGAATGATAAGAATACTAAAATGATGTATTGTGACAAATAAAAGCATACCTATTCTTTACCCCCTCTCGGTGCTAGCAAAGAACATTGGCTAACCTAACATTTGTCTCCAACTTCTGTAGTAGTGTTGTTTAGATTCTAGCATCTCACTTCTAGATTACCCAATGTGCCCTCTCTATAGGACCTACTAGGGACTTTTAGATCCAAACCCTAAATTGAATTGATAAAAAAAAATCTAATTTTTCACTCAAAAAACATCATTTCTACACCCATCAAAATTTATCTTCATATCTATTTGCACTCCCCCTCAGACGATAGTGACGACTTCTTCCAAAGTGAAGTGCGGCATTCACAAGTTAGGTGAAATCATAGCCCTCTTGAGTCATTATGTTTCTCAATGATTTTTAACATCATAAGTAACCAATTTGCAAAGTCAATGAAGATCAGTGGAAATATCATCTCAATTTTTAAAATAAAAATAAATCTTTAAAACCATTCTCATCCAATATGATTAATTCCAAAATGCAAGGAGAAATAAAGGGAACTAGTCAAAATTCATGGAAATAAAACAAAAACACATGATTTGTATTGAAAGCCATGTTTTAACAACAAAAGCTTAAACACAAATACAAAATACCTTATATCTTCTCCCCACACAAATCCTGGAGTCTCCTTCAGGCAATCTCCAAACTGTTACTCACACACACACAAATACACAAAATTCACTCACACACGCTAAACTCCTACTAAAATCCTCTCCAAAAGTCCCCT
Source organism: Phalaenopsis equestris (assembly GCF_001263595.1). NCBI lineage: Eukaryota > Viridiplantae > Streptophyta > Magnoliopsida > Asparagales > Orchidaceae > Phalaenopsis > Phalaenopsis equestris. The sequence continues at coordinate 136,530 of NW_018253930.1, read as the reverse complement.
CTTTCATCTAGAATTTTGCCTTATTAATAGATCTCAGAAAATAACTAAGGGTTTCTTCAAGCACCCCTTCAAAATTCAGTCAAATTCAATGCACCTTATAGAAAATTAGTTATTGGTAGTATAACGCCGGTCTAGGGGCACTATAGTGCCCAGTTTGCTCAGTAAATGGCACTATGGTACCAAGGGTGGCACTATGACGCCAAGGATGGCCCTATGGCGCCATACAAAATTTTCCAATTTTCCCTCATTTTCTCTAAATGTCCATTCCATGTACCTGAAACCAAAAACATGCAAAGTATCTTCCTTTAAAGTGCAGTTTTTTAAAAAAGGTACTTAAAATGATCATGAAATGTACACTAAAAATAGGTAATTTTAAGGTGTATCAGTTGTTGAGGTGTTTTTATGGTGTTTATTGAGTGGTATTACAGCGACTTTAGTGATCTTCTCGACCGGTGTTATTGATACACCTAAAATATATAGTGTTTTTAGACACATTTTTATATCTATTTTTGAGATATTGCGCTTTAATAGAAGGTATTTTTGTGTTTTTCTTGCAGGTACAGAAAAATGCTTAAAGGAGTGAAAAATGATTAAATTTGGAGCAAAAAGGTGAAAAATGTGCAAAAGAGTTTTTCCGCCTAAGGGCCAGATCTGGCGCTTAAGCACCGATTAAACAGAGAAGGCCGCGCCTAAGTGCAAGAGGCCCCGTGTTTAAGCGTCAATGGCAGTTATTGGACGAGTAAATTTAGTTTCTGTAAATTTTGAAGAGGTTTTTGAGGCACCCATTGGCTTAATAGGTGGTTATAACCACCATAGATGAAAATTATCATGAAAGTATGCATCTCTTGGGGAAATACATCAAATCTAGACATATTTTGAAAAGAAACCAAGGCACCTTTTGAAAAATGTCGGCGCTATTTTGTGTTGAGGAGTTGCTCGTAAGAAGCTGTCGGTCAAATTGAAATCCTGTCGCCTGCTTCGGAAGGACGTTTTAATTTACATATATATTTAGTTTTAGAAAAATATGAAATCAAATTGACTCCATATTTTTCATAGTTTAAATGAAAGAGCGTTGTAC
>NW_018253930.1:134069-135269 GCF_001263595.1 Phalaenopsis equestris | reverse complement strand
GGTGACTTCCCAAGCTATCCTAATGTTTGGCTTCATTTCTGAGGAGAAATATTTAGGTGTTTCATCCTGTCAATTTTATTAGTTAGGGCTTACATTTGTGTGAAACGATCACATAAATAGTCTGGAAGATGTGAGGATTTAGGTCGTGAGAAACGACAACCTCGGAATCCTAAGACGAGTTAGGGCTTATATTGTATAATCGGGCTATACAAAGGCCTAAAGATAAGGTGAGGATTTACATTGCAAAAGCAACCTCGAAGTCCTATGACTTTGTTGTTTAAGTCTAAGGAAGAAAGATTGGTTTAGCTCGGGAGGACAGGTTTTGCTGTTGAAAATGGTTGTGCTGCCCACCATGCTAGCTCCAAGCTCCTTGCTGTGATGAGTTTGAGTTTTTTAGTGTGTCAAGTTATGATGTCAAATCAGGTGGCCCTATGGTTGAATTTCTTTAAATTTTATGGGGGCATGTTAAAGTTGATTAAAGTGACACCAGTTAGGATTTTACGGTTCCCTCATTTCGGCGCCTCTATTTTCTGTTGAATTCACTTAGTCCAAATGAACTCACTAAACTCAGCTTAATGAGTTCCATAATTTCATTTAGATCATGGGAAACCTCGTTAGCAACCGTAGGTTACCTCCTCCGAGGGATTCCCGATCATCCGATAGAGACATCTTAATTTAGCTGCAATTTGTAGTTTTGTGTGATGTTTATGATTAAATTTTGAGTTGTTTTATATTTTGAATATTGTGGCGGTGAATTTTTATCTTGGTTGATTTTAATTTTAGCTTTGTTTTTGGTTTTGCATGCAAATTTGTATAAGAACAAAAGTATAGCAAGAAAGACAACGCTGAAAACTGTAAAAGTGTACCTGACGAGTCTTCTCGTTCCACCACCTGAAACTTAAAATGCATGTCAGGGCAGATTATATAGAGACAAAAAGTAAGGTTTTGATAGTTTTCCGAACCCTATATCATATCTTGGTGGGTCCTTAGGAATTTAATTAAGGATGATTTTGTCAAGTAAAACATATTAAGTTTAGTATATCTTCAAGATATGCAATAGATCTAGAGAAAGAAGCAGGTCCGTGCTACTCCCTCACTGCCTGGTGGAAAATCTCAAGTTCTTTTAAACTTATTATGTTCCTTAATAAGTTATTATGTCCCTCACTACTCCCTCTCTCTTTTCCTCTCAACATATTTCTC
>NW_018253930.1:131780-133439 GCF_001263595.1 Phalaenopsis equestris | reverse complement strand
TACCTCATTCATGGGTCAATTAAGACATCAGAGGAAAAAATGTGATTTTTCAAAATTTAATTTATTTATATAATTATTTTCATGCAAAAATAAGATTTTTCAAAGAAAATTCCTAACTTGACCAAGGTAACTCCTAATCCCTTCAAATTCTTATTGGAGATAGACCTAGACAAGAGAAGCTTTTAGAAGAAATTTCATGATTTTTGTGAATTTTATTTGGATTTTAAGAATTTTTTTAAATTTTGGGGTATTTATTAAATATAAAATATTTTAAATGGGTAAAATTAAGTTTTCTATTTTTGAAAAGTCTCTTGAGGTTATAGAACTCAGAGGAGAAAATTTTATATTTTTCTAAGTTTCATTTGATTTATTGAAATTATTTTTAGTGAAAATTCATTTTAGCCTTTAAAAATCATTTTTAAGCTTTAAAATTCAATATCTTTATTTAAAAACCAGGAAAAATATTCTAATTATTCCTAAGTACTTAGGAAACAATTTAGAACATTTCCATGAATTTTATTATTTTTGTGATTTTTAGGGATTTTTAATTATTTAAATATTTAAAATATGCTAAAAATATAGTTTTTATTTTAAATATTATTTTAATGTTAGAAAATACCCCTGATCATAGAGAACTCAAAAAACCAAGTTTTAGAGAACTCAAAAAACTCATAGAGAACTCAAAAAACCAAGTTTTTATAAATTTTTGAGTTATATTTTGATTTTTAAAAAAATCATTTAAATGTCAAAAGTGAGGTTTATCTTTAAAAATCAACTTAAGTTATCAAATGAACTCAAAATATTTTGAAATTCTTATGGTGAGTTCTCTGGATCATAAATAACAGTGGAGATCAAAAATCAAGTCATTTTGATGTTTTTATCTTTCAAAATTAATTATCTTAATGATTTAGTGTTTGTGAAAATTAGGTGTATTTTAAATGACTTGACCGATGAAATTATTTCCAAAAGCTCCTCTGGTCATGGGGACCTTCAAAAATTTTCTTGGAATTTTCTAACCAACATGCTAATTTCCAAGATTATTTTAAGCAAATAATGCACATAAACGTGAAAATGTGATCCTCTATCTAGAGACGTCCTCTTTGGAAATATTAGAGAGTGTTCTTCTTAACAGAGGCTACAATATGCCAAAAATGCAAGCTATGATGATAAGTCTACATGCATGGAGAATCAAAAGATTCAAATCAGTATTTAATTAATTAAAAAAAATGCGCATCACACGAACGTAAAATTATTTTCACATTATTTTCCTCTATTCACTGAGCAAGAGGGTATTTTTATTTTATTTTTGTGAATTTTCTACACAAAGTTATGGATTTTTGAAGTTAAGGGAGTTTTAATAAACATAAAAAGCCCTATTTTTCTACTTATCCACGCAACGCCCCCGTCAACCTACGGTGGCTCCGAAGCTCCACGCGGCGCGCTCCCTTTTGACGTTGCCGTCCACGCCAGCAGCCATGCGTCCCTCTATTTGTGTAAAGAAGCACTTTCCGGCTTCATCTTAGCCGTCAATTCGATACACACTCGATCAAACGACTCCCCGTCATCGTCCCCGATAGAGCGATAGCGTCCCCGATAGAGTGATCCCTTGACCGTCCACACTAAAACCCTAAGATCTCAGCCTAGGCTCAATCAAATTGT
>NW_018253930.1:122713-131691 GCF_001263595.1 Phalaenopsis equestris | reverse complement strand
AAATGGAGAATCAATCAAATGGAGAATCAAAATAGGCTAGGGAGGGAGAGAAGTTTTATACCTTTGCTCTGAGAAGTGAAGCTTCAATCATAGGGTCTTGGCATGTTCGTTGGGGTCTAAAGAGGCTAGGGATTGAGCCTCTTGCTGTGGTGTGAGGCCTAGATATGATTTTGATCACGGTCGGCTTTGGGTGTTGGTATAGAGCTATAGTAGAGGCTTTGTGAGAGGGTAATTTGATGGGGCTTTTGCTTCTTTCAATCTTTGAATGTTATGAAGGTGTGGGTAGAGTTAATTTGAGTTTGGTGGAGTGTGGAAGTGTAATGAGTTCTGTCCTGGTTTTGGGCAAAGGTTTGAACTCAAAATTAAGCATCCACAGTGGAATTCAGTGGGGGAGGAGGGTTGGATTGCAATGAGGGGATCTCAAAGAAGCTCTTTCAGAAGTTTGGGAGGCTCTCTCTAAGAAATTTTTAGCACTTAGATCAACGGCCATGGAGGTGGCCTTTTATAAAAATGGGGTTATGGTGGCTGTCATGACCAATTAGGGGGTGTAATGTGGTGCTTAGGTGGAGGGCAGAGGAGCTCTACAATTCAATTTGGCTGAGCTGGCCTCTAGGTTTGATTTTGGTGAAGCTCCATGGGGGTGGCTCTTGGTTTGGCCATTGGTTTTCCAGCCACTAGGCTGGCCGGCCGGCCAGGGGGAGGTGGCTAGGTGCTCAAGGCATCCAGAGGAATCTATCACAACAATTTAATGCAAATGGGTTTTAATTTGGCAAGGATATCTTAAGCATGTGTATTTTTTGAGAATAAGATCTCTCAATTTGGGGGGCCTTTGGTCCATGGCTTAGTTTAGGTGGTTAGATGGGTTTTGGCTCAGTCTTAGGGGTCAACTAATGGTTGAGGTGGAGTTAATTTTGTTGCTTTAGGGTGGTTTGGTCACATTTAGTGCATGGGTCCAAGTGGGTGCAAATGACCAAGCCTTGGGTTTGGTCTAGGCTAGCCATGTCAATTGGCCCAAATAATTGTTGCATTTGGTGTGGATGATCATAATGAACAACTTTGGTGAAGGATGGAAATGGTTTTGAGCTCAATTGAAGGGTCAATTTGAGGGAATTTTGAATCTTAATCAATTTGGTTATGTTGGGCTAGGCTTGGGTCTAAGTTGAGCTAGCCTTGGGCTAATTCCAAATTGATTGTTGTAAATGGTCAATAGGGACCTCATGAAGAGTTTTCAACATGAATTAGATGCCAATCTGCGGGTTAAGGCAATCAATTGGGTGAAATTTGGGGACTTAGCCAATTTAGGGCTAAATTTAGAAATTTTGGATTTAGGCCAAAATCAAATGGATTTGAGGCTTCATCAAGGCCAATTGATGGTTGATTTTGATGTGTAGGAATGTTATAAAGATATTTCAACATTAATTGGGGCCAATTGACTAGGTTATGGGTCCAATTTGGTGATATTAGGTCATGTGACCAAAATTGGGGGTTTGACCTATTCCAAAATTGGGCTCAAATTATGGGTCAGTTAAGCTTAGATTTGGTCTAGTTTGGCCATTTCAAAAGTGAATTTGAGTTTAGTATTGAAATTTGGGGATATTGGGATAAAATTGATGGACATTTGGAGTGATTTGGGGAAATATGGGCCTTTAAAGGGTAATTTGGGGGTTTTGATCAAAGATGGTTAAATTGGCCAAATTGGGTCATGTGATAGTTGAGAAAAATGAAATTGGGAATATTTGGGAGGTTTTGGGAATTTTTGGGATTTTTTTGAAATTTTTGGAATTTGCTAAAGAGGGGTATTTTGGTAATTTGGCCAATTTGGGGATTTTGGGTAGTTTGGGTGTTTGCAAAGTGTTTGAAATGATTTTTGAGTCAATTTGCGTATTTTGGCTAGATTTGGAGATTTTGGCCAATTTTTGGGTCTCAAGGGTATTTGGGTAGTTTGGAGAATTTAGGGGCAAAAGGCTAGGTAGGGTATCTTAGTAGAGTTGAAATACCGACCGCCATAAATAAGAAATGGGTCAATGGAAACCCCATTTTGGGTCCTCTATGTATTGGTCTTAGCTAAACCCTAGCCTAGGGCTAATGGGTTTAGGGAACCACCTATAGGAGTCTCCCAAACGTATCAAGGGACCAAAGCCTAGAAGTTCTTGGTTTAGGGTAATGAGTGATTGTGAGTACAAGTGGTTGCAAGTAAGTGCCTTAGCCCTAGACCGACACTCAGGATCAACCCTAAGGTCCAATAGCCCTAAGGGTGACTCATCTTGAGTTTCCCCCATAGTGACCCCACCTACTAAGTGCTAGAGGTTAGGACCATTATGTGGAACTTCAAGTTGAGTAGAGAAGAGTTTGAAATTTCTAATGGTGAGGGTTCCTTATCTAATTTTCTAAGAATAGTCAATAGAAAATTCTTATGGCTAGACCTTAGGCTACAAAAGAAAAAACTAAATCTCAACCAAAAGTGAGGTCAACAGAAAATTATAAAATAAAGAAGATTGGGACTTTGAAAGAGGTCCTGAAAGTATTGAAAAGTTTTGAAAGTTCTCATTTGGGGAGTTAGTTTCGAGACATTTTCATGGACCACTTTTACTTTTATTTTATCATTTTTGTTATTTTATTTTGAGTGATTGTAAATAGAAGAGAAATAAAGGAACTTCAAGAGTTTGGTGGAGAACTTGTGATACATTTTTATCTTTTGTTTTAAACTACTTTTGGTTTTAATTGAGACTTATTGTTGTTTTGACAATGATTTCTACCTTTAAACTAAAGTGTGGTTTTATTTTGTTCATGGATTCTCAGTAGTTTTTTTTTATGTTTCTTTTTAAAATGATAGGTAATTAAGTGTTGGATGGAAATAAGTATCTTCTTAAAATGATAAGTAATTAAGTTTTGGATGGAAATTGTGAAGAGTATTGATCTTTAATGTTGGAAGAAGCTGTGATGTTTTAAATTCATGCACTTCAGTTGCTTCTTGATTTAGCTAATCCAAATGCTAAAACAGATTGGAAATGATATTACATCTTTTAATCAGTTTAAAGGAGAATCTATTTATGAAGCATGGGAAAGATTTAAAGAACTCTTAAGAAAGTGTCCACACCATGCTATACCAGATTGGTTAATAATTTAAACTTTTTATGATGGATTAGTTGGATCTCTTAGATCAATTATCAATGCCACTGCTGGTGGTTCCTTGATGTCAAAACCATTTCATAACGCTTATGCTTTAATTGAAGAAATGACTAACAATAATTTTCAATGGCCTTTTGAGAGAGTAAATCCTAAGAAAGTAACCAATATTCATGAAACTGATGCATTTAACCTGTCAGCAAATCAAGTTCTTGCAATTTCAAGGAAGTTAGACCAATTTAGAATGAATTTTTCTCAACCAATTTCCATGATTGAAGAGAATTCATTAGGCCAAATGGTAGATTCTCAAGCATCATTAGAAACTTTGAATGCCATAAATAATAAGCAGAATAACCCATATTCAAATTATTATAACCCAGGTTGGAAGAACCATCTCAACTTTAACTGGAATAACAATTCAGGTGGTAATAATCAACAATGGGGTAACAATCAAGGAAACCCATCACGAAACTGAAATGATCAAGGGAATAATAATTATAGATCTACTCATCCTCCAAGTTTCAACAGTAATACACAGTTTAAGGAGAATAAGTTGTCTATAGAAGAAGTGGTGTTACAAATGGGAAATCAATTACAAAGTTAAGGAGCTACAATTAGAAATATTGAGAATCAACTTGGGTAAATAACAAATTCAATTAGTAATAGATCCCAAGGAACACTTCCTAGTAATATTGAATCAAATCCAAAAGACCAGATTAAAGAAAAAGTAAAAGCCGTTCAACTTAGAAGCGGAAGAGAGCTGGAAGGTCGGGTTCAAAAAGAAATTGAAGTAGAGAGAGAAGAAAATGAAGAATCAAAAGAGGATGCTCCAAAAGATTCTGAGAGAATTATTTCTCCACCTTAGAAAAACCACCATTTCATTTCCTAAGAGACTTCGACAATAGAAGTTGGATAAGCAATTTTCAAAATTTCTGGAAATATTTAAGAAACTTACAATCAATATTCCATTTGCTTAAGCCTTAGAACAAATGCCAAGCTATGTAAAGTTTATGAAAGATATTCTCAACGATAAAAGGAAGTTTGAAGATAATGAAACTGTTGCACTTAGTGAGGAGTGCAGTACGATAATTCAGAAGAATCTTCTTGAAAAGTGTAAAGATCCTGATAGCTTTACAATGCCATGTGCAATAGGAGACAGATTTTATGGAAAAGCTTTATGTGATTTAGGTGCAAGCATTAACTTTATGCCATTATTAATATTTAAAAGATTGGGATTATGAGAAATAATCCGTACTACTGTAACTCTGCAGTTAACAGATCGTTCGATAACATACCTTAAAGGAGTTATTGAAGATTTCCTAGTGAAAGTGTATCAATTTATCTTTCCTGTTGATTTCATTATGCTAGATATGGAGGAAGATAAAGAGATACATATCATTTTGGGGAGACCTTTCCTAGCCACAGGAAGAGCAATGATAGATGTGCAGAAAGGGGAACTAACAATGCACGTCAATGATCAAACTGTTACTTTTAACATTTCAAAATCAATGAAATTGCCTACAAAAGTTAAAGATAATGAATGTTATATAATGAATGTTATGAGATATCTAAGTGAATGTCGTTTTAGAACTACTTATGAAGAAAAATTTGAAGAAAAAGATTTAGAACACGAGCAGGAAGAGGAATTAAATTAATGTGAAGATCTTTTTAAGGAAAATTCAAACTATGTTCGAGAAAGTTTTGAAGTTTTGGACACGATAGACAACAAATAATCATTTTGTTCATCTATTGAAAACCCTACAGAACTAGAGTTGAAGTTACTTCCCGATCATTTAAAATATGCCTTTTTAGGAGATTCCTCTACTTTATCATTTATAATTTCCTCAAAATTAATGATGGAAGAAGAAGAAAGGTTGATGAAAATTCTGAAAAATTTTAAGAAAGCCTTTGGATGGACAATTGTTGATATTAAAAGAATCAGTCCTTCAATTTGTATCCATATAATTCATATAAAAGAGAACTGCAAACCCATGCTGATCCACAAAAGAGATTGAATCTTGTTATGAAAGACGTTGTAAAGAAAGAAATTTTAAAGTGGTTAGATGTTGGAATTATCTACCCTATTTCAGATAGTGCATGGGTTAGTCCAATTCATTGCGTTCCTAAGAAAGGATGAGTAACTGTAAATGTAAATAACCTACTAGACAAGTTAAAGGGTGACGAATATGCATTGATTATAGAAAATTAAATCTTGACACTATGAAAGATCATTTTCCATTACCCTTTCTAGATGATAGACTAGCTGGGCATAAATATTTTTGTTTTCTGGATGGATATACTACTTATCAGCAAATTTAAATATCTCTTAAGGATCAAGATAAAACAACGTTTACCAGTCCTTATGGTACTTTTGCTTTTAGAAGAATGCCCTTTGGTTTATGTAATGCCCTTGCTACATTTCAAAGATGTATGATGACAATTTTTTGTGATTTAATTGAAAAAGGAATTGAAGTATTCATGGATGACTTTTCAGTGTTTGGAACTTTATTTGACTCATGTTTAGAACATTTATTCAAAGTTCTTAAGCGCTGTAAAGAAACAAATTTAGTCCTTAACTGGGAAAAATGCCAATTTATGGTAGGAGGAATTGCATTAGGACATCAAATATCAGAAAATAGAATGGAAGTAGATCCTGCTAAAACTTAATTGATCGCTAATTTACCTTATCCAACAAATGTAAGGGAAATTAGGAGTTTTTTAGGACATGCTGGATTCTATAAATGATATATTAAAGATTTTTCAAAGATTGCTAAGCCTTTATTCCATTTACTGGAGAAAGATGCAATTTTTAATTTTGATGTGGAATGCCTAAAAGCTTTTAAGTTATTAAAAGAAAAACTAATTATTACACCAATTATAATTTCACCAAACCGGGGAAAACCTTTTGAATTGATGTGTGATGCTAGTGATTATGCTATAGGAGCTATTTTAGGAAAAAGATATGATAAAATTTTTAAAGTAATTTACTATGCTAGTAAAACAATTAATGAAACTCAAATTAATTATACAACAACTTAAAAAGAGTTATTAGCAACAGTATATGCTTTTGATAAATTTAGATCATATTTAATTGGAACTCATTGTGTAGTGCATACAGATCATTCTGTTATTAAGTATTTAATGAAAAAAATGGATGTTAAACCTATACTTATAAGATGGATTCTTCTTTTGCAAGAATTTGATTTTGTAATAGTAGATCGGAAGGGGATTGAAAATCAAATTGCTGATCATTTTTCCATGCTTGAATTAGAAAAACCACTATGTTTTGAAAATGAAATTAATGAACATTTTTAGATGAAAAATTGTTCAATATTAATGAGTGGTGTGTTCCGTGGTATGGTATACCGACATTGTGAACATTATTGTTAGGGATATTGTACTCTAAGGAATGACATACCATCAGAAGAGGAAATTTGTTTCTGAAGCTAAGACTTTTTTTTGGGATGACCCATTTTTATATAAACAAGGAAAAGATCTAAGAAAATTTTTATATAAACAAGGAAAAGATCTAATTATTCAAAGATGTGTACCATTAGAAGAAACTTATGAAATTATCCAAAAATGTCATAATTCTAAATTTGGGGGACATTTTTGTGTCGATAAAACAACATACAAAGTTTTACAATCTGGATTCTATTGGCCTACAATTTTTAGAGATGTTAATGCTTATATCAAAACTTGTGTTAGATGTCAACAAGTAGGCAATATTTTCAGAAGAAATGAGATACTCCTCAATTTATGTTAGAAGTTGAAATATTTGATGTTTGGGGATTAGATTTCATGGGACCATTTATACAATCTTTCAAAAATTTATATATTCTATTAGAAGTGGACTATTTATCTAAATTGATAGAAGCTATTGCTTTAACTTGATGTGATGCTCAAAGTGTTGCAAAATTTTTGAAAATGAACATATTTTGTAGATTTGGGATGCCGAGAGTTATCATTTTTGATGGGGGAAGTCATTTCAGAAATGCCATAATGGAGAAGTTAGTAAAGAAATATCATATAAATCATAGGATTATTATTGCTTCCATAGGATTGCTACTACTTATCATCCTCAGACAAGTGGTTTTGCTGAATTATCCAATATGGAAATTAAATGAATTATTGAAAAATTTGTAAATCCAACAAAAATGGATTGGTCAGTCAAACTTGACTATGCTTTGTGGTTTTATAGGACTGCATACAGAACTCCTATAGGAATGTCCCCATATAGGCTAATATTTGGAAAAGCTTTTCACTCACCAATTGAACATGAGCATAAGGCATATTGGGCGATTAAAGAGTTCAATTATAATTTGAAAGATACTGGTGAAAAAATATTGTTACAATTAAATGAGCTTGCAGAGATAAGGAATGAATCTTATGAAAGTGCCAAAATTTATAAAGAAAAGATGAAGATGTGTCATGATCGAAGGATTCTTACTAAAAAATTTTAGTCAGGGCAACAAGTTTTGCTATATAATTCAAGATTGAGATTATTTCCAAGCAAACTTAAGACAGGTTGATGGGCCCATTTATTGTGGTTAAAGTTTATCCTTATGGAGCTGTGGATATTAAAGATCCTAAGTCTGAGAAAATATTTAAAGTTAATGGACATAGACTGAAACCTTATTTTATAGGGGATCAGCATAAGTTTGATGATGGAATGATGTTTGGTCACCCAGAGTAAGCACTGGTTACGTCAGGCTGACGACGTAAGACCAAGCGCTTTGTGGGAGGCAACTCATAGTTATCAATGTGTTTTTATTTTTGATTCTTATTTTATGGGTGATTAAGAAAATTTGGGGTAGTATTTTTTAGACTATTATGTGTTAGTATTGATTGTAAGACCTTATTTATTAATCTAGACATGTTAAAATGAGAATTTGGACGTTAAGTTGACTAGTGCAATAATGTGCACCGGCGCTTAAGCGCGACAATTTAAAAACATGTGCAAAATTAATATTCTAGAAGGTAAAATTGCCTAGAAGTTTGCAAAAATGTGCCAAGGTAGTTTCTAAACGTGTATAGGAGTTATTGGAAAGATTTAAGCCTATAAATAGAAGGGTTTAGTGAAGGAATTTCACCCTAAATTATTTCTAGCCCTAAAGTCTAAGAGAGAGATAGATTTTAAGATGATGTCTTCATGGGAGATGGAATTGAAGAAGAAGGAAAAGACCATGAGGAAGAAATTCATTAGTCAAAGTGCACAAGAGATGTATAACGGTTTCTTAGCCGTTAGTATTGAAGAGATATCAGAGAAGATCAACAAAATTGAAAATACCATGTCTGTACTGGAGACTAAGGTATTTGAGATTCATGCACATCTTGAACATATTGGATGGCAATTGAAAATGCAATTTAGCCTCACTAATTATATAGAGGAAGCAGATAAGGAGATGTTTCTTAAGTAAAAATGGATTGAAGAAGATTGCATCAGAGCACGTCACTGCCGTCCGTTTTATCAACTTTATATTCCAGTTGCCCCAGGAGAAACTAATAAAAGACCTGAATTTGTTCCTTCTAATGAAGAATGGAATTAACTTCTATGTTGAAGTAATGTTTTTGTGTATTTAAAGTCATTGTCTTTAAGTGTTTTAATGTTTAAGACTGGCTATGTTTGTATTACTTAGGTGTTTAATTGTGAAAGAATGTTAAGTGTTTGTATTTAGGAAAATTTTCTCATCCAAGACTATTTAGAATGAGAACTAAGTGTTTAAATGTATTTGTACTCATTTGTGAATTAATATAAGTTTGTTTGTGTGAAATTTTGTGACGTTTTAGCCTCGAATTGAAATATTTATCAGGATAATTTTGAGATAAAGGAGAGTTACAGTTGAGATAAA
>NW_018253930.1:115759-122649 GCF_001263595.1 Phalaenopsis equestris | reverse complement strand
CATTTAAGTGTTCTTAGACCATTTAGGGGTGGTTTACTTAGGTAAATAGTGCATTTTACTTTAATTTGAAATTTTTGAAAATCGTGCACTAGTGCCTAAGAGCCACATCTCGCGAAACCCAAAAGACAGGCGCCTAAGCGCCACTTACCCTTACTTAAACGCCAGTTTTTGAACGGTTAAAAGTGAATTTTTGACCTAGAAATTGCAATTTTTAACGCCACCATCAGCTTCTTCCTCTCGAGTTTGCAATTTTTTAGGGCTAGGGTACATCTAAAGTGAAGATTTCTTGGTGGAATCAAGTGAAATTTGCTAAATCCAAGTTCTTTGAGGTAGGAGCTTTACTTTTATGTAAAAATTATGGATTTTCACCATGTATTTTAAGCACATTTGGAGAAATTCAAAAATTCACTATTCATGATGAAAAATGAGGAAAAATCTATGAAAAATGCAAGAGAAGTTTAGTTTGTGCTTTTGAAAGTTTAGTTTAGGATTTTTAAATTGATTTTTAAAGTTATTATTGGAATTTATCAAATTTATAGAATGACACCAAGAATGAAGAGGAGTAAAGGTAAAGCCCTTTTCGATTTGAGTAAATTTGTTAGTTCAAAAGCTCAAGATCGGTATAGTGATGCATTGCAATCATGCAAACTAATTTAGGAGCGAGGTTTTAGAAATTTGGGTGGAGACGTGGAATATTTAATTGTTTGCCAACAGTGAGTTCGCCGACAGTGGGAAAAATTCTGTTGTTTCTCTGTTGTGGCAGTTATATCTGTTGTGAGGGAGTTCTATGCAAATATCCCTGAAGCTAGAGACAATAGAGTCATGGTTCGAGGGAAATTGGTACCTTTTTGCCAGAGGTAATCAACTTGTTTTCCCATTTACCACTGGATACATTATGTTTTTATGCAAGTTATAGCCCTACTGAAGTAGAATTAGATGAGATTATTTCTTACTTGACTTTGGGAGAGGACTTTGGAAGATCATTTGGGAGGACTTTGGAAGATCACTAATGAGAGGAGATTCAACTTCCCAACTTCAAAGTTATGTGCACCTTCAAAGGCCTGACACTATTTAATTTCTACTCATATGCTTTCGACCAATCATCTCAGTGAAGTGATCAATAAAAAAGCGACGTTGAACTACTGTATTCAAGAAGGAAAGATTAGCAACATTGGAGCTTTAATCTGTCAGAATATCATTAGTTATGCTACAACTGTTACAACTGCAGGTCTGGGATTCGCTTCCTTGATCTGGGATTCGTTACAACTGCAGGTCTGGGATTCGCTTCCTTGATCTTTTCTTTGTGTGAGTAGGTTGGAGTTAAATATGATAGCTGGGAGGAAGTGTTATTACCTCTAAAGCCCATCAAATGTGAAGACTTATTATCTTATTATGAGCATTCCATTTTTGGTTGGAGAGGAGGATTTTCCAGAATCTATGGAATGGAGACGTCTGCTGTTTCTACATCTAAACCATCCATCTCACGTGCTTCTACATCTTGAGGTGAGTCTACTGAGACCCAAGATCAATTATTGCAGATGATGATGAATAATATTAATTTTACCGCTGATAGGGTACAAAATTTAGAGCATTTTGTAGAGCATATTGATATGTATAATATGAGAAAAAGTGATTATGAAGAGAAATTTCACTCACCTTTGGAGAGCCTCATTAGGGGTAACCAAGGAGTGCAATTTCCTCCATACCCAGATTTTATAAATGAACCTAATGTGGACCATCTTGCTTGCCCCAGTTTCACTCCCTATACTCCCATTCATGATGATGAAGAAGAAAAAGAAGAAGAATCAGACGATGAAGAGGAAGGAGATGAAGAGGAAGGAGAAGAAGATTGATGTTTTATGAGTCTTGCTTAGTTGTTTTGATGTCTGTTTGTTATTTATATTTGTATTAGGATGTAAATTCATTTGAAACTTGTTAAAGTAAAAGACTTTTTATGTTGTGTTGTGAACTGAATCTATAAAAAAAATTAAACTTTCACTTTTTCTGCATTTTTAGTATTTTCAGTTTAGTTTTTCAGTTTTTGTATTTATGTTTCTAATTCTTAGCAAGTTCTCTAAAATATATTATGTTTTATTAATGCTTTAAAGCCTGTATGTAGTTTTACAGTTAGTACATGCAGTATACCAGAGCTCAGTTTCTTTGTCAGAAATCCTCTACAGGTCAATTTTTATTTTCATGCATTTACTGTTTTCTTTCAGCTATTAAATTTTATATTAAAAATATTTTTAAAATCACTTAAAAACTTAAGTTTGGGTGAAAGAAAATTTTATTTTGAAAAGGAGTAAACTAAATTTTATTTGTCCTTAAGTAACTATATTTTTAAAAATTAATTTAACATGGCATGGGATATTAAGATTTATCTTTAAATGACTATACTTCTGTTTTAAGTATTGTGGTATGATAGGATAAGACTAAGTTTTTCTATTTAAAATAAAGAGAATTGTATTTTTGAAGGGTTAAGAACATAGGTTTTCATGCCTACATCTTGATGTTTGTAAAAAGAAAAGAATGAAACTTTATGAAAAATTCATAAACTAATATGAATTTATAAAATGAAGAAAGATATAGAGTTTTGACTTTAAGAAGAGGATAGTGAAGTTCAAAATCATTAAAGGCTATCCAGATATAGTAATGCTCACTTGAAAAAAGAAAAAAAAGAAAGGAAAACAATCTCTGAAATGAAAAGAAAAATATATAGGTTTGAAAACAATCCAAATGAAAAAGAGAAAAGAAAGAAAAAAAATTATGGAAGTGAGGAGAAGCTTGAGGATATGCCTAGTCAAAAATTGGCTTCACTGGACCTACCTAAAGGAAAAACTTAAATACATTCCTGAACTTATATTTATGGAATAGGTCCTTTACTAGTAGAGTTCTCATGAAGTTCCTATCTTTTGGATATTCTAAGTGACTTAATATTGCAACATATAGTCATTCTTGAAATAAATAGAAGACTAGAACTCTTAAACTTGATGACTAAATAGTTTTGTTGCTGCAGAGTTAATTAAATTACTTGAATTTTTTCTGAAAATCTCACTATGATATTTATATAAGTCAAACTTATAGTATTTTTGAATTAAAACTTTACTGCAGTAGATCATAACTTTTAAATAATATATTGTTTTAAGTACCTATTTTATGCTTATTTTTTATGATATTGCACTTTAAAGAAGGGTATTTTTGTGTTTTTTTTGCAGGTATATCATTTTTAGGCATTTGTAGCAAAAACGGAAAAAGGGACGAAATTTGGAGCAAAAAGAGCCAATTTCATAATCCAGAGAGTCAATGCATGATGCGTCAGGGATGAATTTTTTAAATTAAGGCAGTTCGAGACAAATTTTTGCATGAATTTCAAAAAGAAACTTGTTCTACACACCTCTTGGAGTAATTCACTGCATCTAGACACTTTGGAAGGTTCTTTTATGAAGGGATATGACTCTTGGATCAAATGACACATCTTTTGAATTTAAAAGGGTTGACTTTTTGAGGGAACTTTTGGAGGGAATTCTTTCAAGAGGAGGCAACCCAAATTAAAGAATAGGAGAGGGAAGGTGAGAGATTTATTCTTCATTACATTTCTAAAACATAATTATGAGTGATTGTAAAGAGAGAAAGACTTGGAGAGAAATTTTAGGACGGGAAGGATTGTGAGATAAGTTGTATTTTTATTTCTTTTATTTGTAAACTTGTTTTTATATATGAAATTTGTGTTTTATTCTATCCTTCTCATGAATTATGAGTAGTCTTCTTTATCCTTCTCCCTACTTTGAAGATATGGTTTTGTGAAGAATATATTTTGTTTTCCACGGTTTTAAATGATAATAATTTGTGACGATTTGAGCTTTGATCTTCATTTTCTTTTCGATCTAGCCAATTGAAATGTTAAAACTTGTTGAGAGACATATGTTCTTAAATGAGATATGATTTCTACAATATAGGGAGAATCACATTTGATTGCATAGAAGAGTATGTCATCCATGAGATTGGGTGCAAATAAATAAAGAAATATATTTTGTTGGATGCAGAACTAGAGATTTTAAGGTGACAGATTAAAACCCCTAATTTGGTTCAGTTGATTGGAAACTAATGTGAGATTGTTAGCCCTCAGGGGAGGGAGTAGTGGGGGCTTTGGAGTGGCAGTCGATATCCTCCCAGCCTAACCACAGAATCAGGGACCAAACTCTGGATTAGTCAATGTTCTTTATAACACTCGGAAGAGAGTAAAAAATATGATAGCTCCTATTTGGCACAAAACAATTTTTATATATTTTTTCAAAGGATTTCAATTTCTTCACAAATCATATGCTCATTATAAAGGGGAAGGATGCTTTCTTAAATTTGAACTTTCCGTCACAACAAAAACTTTTTTTATTTTTGCAATTTTACTTTTGAAAGTTTAGTATTTAATTTAGTTTAATTTCAGTGATTTTACATCTGCATTTTAATTAGCATTCACCTGAGTAGTCAATTTTCAAATTTTGCACTTTACTTTTTTTATTATAAAATAATTTTCATAATTTACTTTAGGATTTTGCAACTTTCCTGTGGGATCGATATCTAGGACTCCATTAGAGCCCTTTATTACATGAACAATTATAAGAGATTTGTTTGTTTAATAAGAGTTTTAAAAGATAAATTATTTTATAAAATGTATTTTTGTTGGGATTATATTGCATATTTATTATAAATCTGCCTGCATCAAGTTTTTGGGGTCGTTAAGTGGTGTCAACTTCATAAATAATTGCACATACAAATCTCTGTGTCACCTATCCAACATCTAATCCAGAAAGGGTAAAGGAAATTGATCTTTCCTAATGCTTAAATTCAATTTCGTATAATCAATAAAAATTCACCACTGAACCACCTAAAAATAACCTATTTTAGTGTACATTTCATGTTCAATTTATGCCTATTTTTGAAGATATTGCACTTTAAAGGAAGGTAATTGATGCGGGACTTTTGTGTGCGCTATAAATGTTTTCAACACTACAACACACATGACAGCTATATTTGAAAATATGCAGATCAATCACAATATAATTTGCTTTAGTATAATAAGTTTTCTCTTTTAAATTATTTAAAGCTACCACTCCTAGTGAATTAAGGTGTACTTTCAATTTCAAGTCGTCACTAGGTTGCAAACGCAAGTATACGTATCACTCAAGTAATAAAGGGCGCTAATGGAGTACTAAGTATCGATCCTACAGGGAGGTGAAAATTCTTATGGTAATAACGCAAAGACACATTATTTAAACTTTTGAAAACTTACATAAGTAAGCAGGTCAAATTTTGTTTAATGCCACTAAAGAAACTATGTTTACTACACTAATCTCTAAACTTCAAGGATAAATTTTCTAAAACTAAACAAAGAGTTCAAATTTAAGAAAATATCCTTCCCCTTACAAATATGTTATAGTCAGTGAATTATCAAATTGTAGAAAATTGTATTGTATCAAATAAGTGCAATTATATTCTTTATCATTTTTACAAACGGCAGATAACATTGGCTAATCTAGCATTTAGTCCCTAAATCTGTAGTTCAGCTGGGAAGATATTGGTTCTCACTATAGAGTTCTGACGTTCCCCTCGCCTGAGGACTAACATCTCGCTTTAGTATCCAAACACCTAGACCAAATTGGGAATTTTAGTCTGTCAGCCTAAAATCTCCAATTTTAGGCCCAACAATGAATATTTTCTATTTATTTGCACTCAATTTCATATACTGCATTCTCATCCATGAAATCAAATGTGATTCTTACTTTGTTGTACAATGCATAGCCCTCTCGGATTGCATATTTCATAAAAAATTTTAACAATTCAATTGGCCAGATCACAATTCAATTGGCTTTTAACAATTCAATTGGCCAGATCGAAAAGTAAATGAATTTCAAAGTTTGAATCATCACAATTATTAAATTAAAATATTGCATAACAACCTAGGCACCGTCTTCTCTGGATTTTGAAGCTTAGGCGCCAGTTCAATTTTTGAAAACGCCACCTTTTGACTCTAAATTTCATGAGAACTTCATTAGCAAAGATGCTAATATGACAGCGACTTTATATATGCTTAAAAATATAAGTAATTAATATTTCTGCTAAAAGATTTAATTCCTCAACAATTGTACCAAAACTTAGTAACAGTTATAGATTTGATAAAGATGGATGTAATAAATATTCAATAATTGTAAAGTCATACTTATCAACACAAGTATATGTATCGCTCAAGTAATATAGGGCTCTAATGGAGTCTTAGATATCGATCCCACAGGGAGTAATATTAGAACTACAAACTAAGACTTTAGAAAAGCAATACTTTAATAGCAACAAAAAAATTCAATTTACTTATCTGTCACTAATAGACAATTGAAATAAATATGTAATTTTTCTAATAACTCTTAAATAACTAATTATTCTAATGAGGTTTTTAATGTGATATTCAATATATAAGAAAACATCATTCTCCTTGTTAAGAAATTATAATGAATGGATAAAATGAATCAGTTTAATTTTTATTGTGCCAAATAGGAGCATACCTATTCTTTACCCTTTGGTCCAGGCATAAAGAACATTGACTAATCCTACGCTTGTTTACTGAATCTGCGGCTAGGCTGGGAGGATACCAGCTCTCACTTCGGAGCTCCCACGTTCCCCTCGTCTGAGGGCTAACATCTACACTTCAACACCCAAACGATAGGACCAAATTGAAGATTTTAGTCTATCACTCTAAAATCTTCAATTCTACGCCCAATAATTTTATTTCCCTATTAATTTGCACTCAATTTCCAAGGGCTTTGACCTCCTTGAATCTTGGATGTAATCTTCACTTTAGTTGTAAAACTCAACATATTTTAACAAATCAATTCAAATCAATT
>NW_018253930.1:112150-115749 GCF_001263595.1 Phalaenopsis equestris | reverse complement strand
AGATTGAAAGTAAATTAAGATCAAAGTGAAAAGATCATCACAATTTCTTAAACATTTTCATGGTTTCACCAATTCAAATCACCATTTCACAAATCTCAAGACATGAAGAAAGACAGAAAAAACTACTCAGATCACATGGGGAAAATACAACAAAAATCGGAATTCATATATAAAATCAAAGTCATACAAACTACAACATCATACTAACTTATCTCTAAGTTCTCCCCAAGAACACTCCTCAAAGTTCCTCTGAATCTCTTCCTTTCTTTACAACACTTCCTCTGAATCTTCTTTATTCTTTATAGCACACAAAATTCCTCTTCGAAGCGGCAAGGAGGAAGAAATCTCTCACTTTCCCTCCACTCTTACAATCTCTCGAAGAATTCCTCATAATTTAGACACTCTAGTAAACTCTTCACACACTAATGGAACCTTTCTAATCTCCAGGACCTCCAGGCTCTCCTCAATTTTCGGCCAAAATCTTCTTTTAAAGTTGTGGATGAGCTTTCCCAAGAGTTGTCTAAGCACCCCTCCAAAATTTGTCCTCATCCAAAGCCTGGTTGGACATAACCACCGATCTCGCCGTTGAAAATAACTGCCGAGCTCGCTGTCGGTGGACCTTCTAAGTGAATTAATTATGGAGTCTCGGGAAAATCTAGCCATCGGCGCCCTAGTTCAATTCTTCACGTTTTGGTCCTTTTCGCTCCAAATTCGCTCCTTTTTGCATCTTTTTGCTCCAATGACCCTAATTCATCATTCATGCAATAAAACATCAAAAATACCTTTTTTAAAAGTGCAATATCATAAAAAATAGTATAAAATAGGTATAAAAATCTCAACATATTTTCCTTTGGTCATAATACTTTAATATAAGTTTAGAAATGTAATTAAGCCTCTTTCCTTAAGTTGATTCAAATGAAGCCAATTTTTTTAAGTGTCTCCTCAAGCCTCTACTCACATAATATTTTCTTTTTGCTTTTCTTTTTCTTTTGATATTGCTTTTATTTTTTTTTCTTTTAGTTCATTTTCAATTCTTACTTTAATTTTTTTTTTCATGTGAGGATTATTATGTCTGGATAACCTTTAATGATTTTGAACTTCACTATCCTCTTCTCAAAGTTAAGAACTTCTCACATTTCTCACTATAAATGCATATTAGCTTTGAAAAAGATTTTTCATAAAGTCTCAATTCTTTCTTTTTATATAACTCTAAGTCTCTCTTAATATTTCAAAAATATTATTTTCTTTACTTTTAAATAGTAAACACATAATCTTATACCCTTATACTATATGTCTTAACTTTTAGAACTAACCTTCATTATTAAAGATTTTTACTTAAGTCTATAAATCATATTTATAAAATAAAAAATATAGTTATTTTCAAGTTAACCTCAGATACCAAAAGTTATGTTAACAATAATTTTAAAATATAGTTCATTGAGGATAAATAAAGTTTAGTTTCTTTTAAGAACAAATTTTCCTTTCCCCAAACTTAAATTTGTAATAGGTAAAGCATTTGATAGCATTTGATACAAAAAAATATAGGTAGAAAGAAAACATTAAATGCATTAAATAAAACTAACATGTAGAGGGCTTTGAACATGAAACTTTGCAGGTACCAATTAAAAAAAACAGAGTATAAAGCAGTATGTAAAATATGATATACAAAAAGATTTGCTAAGTAAAGGAGAGTTTTAAACATAAAAAATAAATTGCAAAAACAAACAACACTAAAATAAAAACAAACAATCTAAATCTACACATAACAAGTTTAACATCACAGTTTACATTACACATGATTTAAAAATAAAGTTCAAATAACTAACAAAGACATGAAAACAAACTACAACAAACTTATATGATAGCAAACTACTCATCAGCATCATCATCATCATCATCTTCATCCTCTTCTTCAAAACCAACTCCAGGCTCATAAGGCATAAAACGAGGGCAAGTAGGGAATTCTACATTATGATCACCCCTCAAATATTTTGCCATAGCCTCATTAAAAGAAATTTCATAATCAACTTTCCATTTCATATACTCATCGTTATGATAATTATGAGCTTCCATAATTCTCATTTGATTTCAACTTGTCAAAATATCACCCTGCTGATAAGCGGTTGCTTCATAACATTATCCAGAGAATTAGTGCTAGATGTAGAAGGTCTAGAAGCTGAAGTAGAAGGTATATCATTGCCTCTACCCCTAGCTCATTGTCCGACATGCAACTCATAAGCATGAACACTCAGCTTAATGATAGGTTTAAGAGGATGTAATAATTCTTCAGATTTATCATAACCCACTCCCGATTAGTCACATCAAGTAAAAATTAAGGTTGGGTATCCTAAACCTGTTGGGTATCCTAAACCTCTTGGGTATCCTAAACCTCTAGTAGTCCCACCTCTAGAAGAATTATGGGCATTCTGATAAATAAAAGAGCCGATGTTTATACTCTTTATTTGTTGAATATAGAGTAGCTCTCTCCTTAGTAACTTCACTAAGATGATTTGTTGGAAGGAGTCGAGTAGAAATAAAACAGTGTCAAGCTTTGGATTGAGCATTTAACATAGAAATAAAGATGTTTACCTTATGATTATTATTTATTTTCCAAATTCCTCTTCCATCGGTCAGCAAGGAAATAAACTCATCCAGTACCAAATCAGATGTATCGAATGCTGGATATTTTTAATGAAATTCAGCCCTCAAATAATATAGCGCATTGATTCTTATTGGGGTGAATTCGACATTCTTACGACACACAAATACTTGATCATTTGAAGCTTCTCAGAGGTTTGCGTAAAATTTCCAAATGATTGAGATAACTTCTTTTGCCGTGAATTACATATATTACATGGGTTCTTTAGTTCCCTATAGAGGCAAGCCCCTATAGTTAATTACATCTTAAAAGATCCATGTCACTTAAAAAAACTCTCGATAATGATCAGAGGTTGTCGGCGCTATTTTTGGTTTGAGGGGAGTTCCCTGTAAGAAGCTGTCGGTCACCGAAATCGAAATATCGTCGCTCGCTTCGGAAGGACGTTTTAATTTACATATATATTTAGTTTTAGAAAAATATGAAATCAAACTGACCCCATATTTTTCATAGTTTAAATGAAAGAGCACTATACCTCAAATCATGTATCTATCCCGGAGGATAAACACAAGACTTGAGGATGAGGCTCGATCAAATAAACTAAGGAATATATGACATCCGTTTGGTCTACAAAACCTTTATATTTGCCGACAAGTTCCCCTATTTAATATAAAGAATTAAATAGGGTTTATAATAAGCTGAGTTCGGACATGCTTCCTATAAGGGCAAGCCCTTATAGTTAATTACATCTTAAATGACCAAAGTCACCTAAGAAGACTCTCGATAAAAATTAGGAAATATTATCTTCAAAGAGTTTCAAAGGGTTGAACTTTTCAATGAGATCGGACGTAGAGGCGTGAAAGGGGATTGGTTCAAATTTGAAACATTTTGTTGTATAGTCCAAAGGAGGAAGAACTAGGGGATGTCACGGATCCAGAGGAGAACCCCGGTGACTTCCCAAGCTATCCTAATGTTTGGCTTCAGTTTTGAGGAGAAATATTTA
>NW_018253930.1:105119-112069 GCF_001263595.1 Phalaenopsis equestris | reverse complement strand
AGATGTGAGGGTTTAGGTCGTGACGGACGACAACCTCAGAATCCTAAGACGAGTTAGGGCTTATATTGTATAGCAGGGTTATACGAAGGCCTAAAGATAAGATGAAGATTTATGTTGCATAAGCAAGCAACCTCGAAGTCCTATGACTTTGTTTTTTAAGTCTAAGGAAGGAAGATTGGTTTAGCTGGGGAAAAGAGGTTTTGCTGTTGAAGATGACTGTGCTGCCCACCATGCTAGCTCCAAGCTCCTTGTCGTGATGAGTTTGAGTTTTCTGGTGTGTTAAGTTATAATGTTAAATCAGGTGGCCCTATGGTTGAAGTTATTTAAATTTTATGGGGGCATATTAAAGTTGATTAGAGTGACACCGATTAGGATCCTATGGTTCCCTCATTCCGGCACCACTATTTTTTATTGGATTCACTTAGTCCAAATGATTTTACTAAACTCAACTTAATGAGTTCCATAATTTCATTTAGATCATGGAAAGCCTCGTTAGCAACCGTAGGTTACCTCCTCCGAGGGATTCCCAATCATCAGATAAAGACGTCTTAATTTAGTTGAAGTTGTAGTTTTGTGTGATGTTTGTGATTAAACTTTGAGTTGTTTTATACTTTGAATGTTGTGGCGGTGCATTTTATCTTGGTTGATTTTAATTTTAGTTTTGATTTTGGTTTTGTGGCTATTTTGATATTTTAGTTTTCATGCAGGGTGACATCGTTATTTAGCATGCAAGTTTGCAGGTATAAAAGTATAGTATGAAAGTACAAGAAAGACAATGCTGAAAACTGTAAAAGCGTACTTGGCGAGTCTTCTCGTTCCACCACCTGAAACTCAAAAGACATGTTAAGGCAGTTTAAATGAAACAGGGAAGTAAAATTTTGATGACCTGTCTAACCTTAGGTCATATCTTGATGGGTCCTTAGGATTTTAATTAAGGATGATGTTGCCAAGCAAAGTATATTAAGTTCAGTAGATCTCCGAGGTATCCAACAAATCTAGAGAAAGAAGCAAGTCCGTGCTATTCTCTAGCTTCCTGGTGGAAAATCTCAAGTTATTTCAAACTTATTATGTTACTTAATAATTCATCCTGTAAATACCCTTGGTGCTCAATGAACATTGATGTATCAATTATCCCTAAGATAGGGTAATTATCATCTGCAATTTAATTTTGAAGATTATGTGGGTGAAAACTTTTAAAGAGGCAAGTTAGTGTTATTGGAACACTTAACCAAATTTTTGTCCTAATTAGGTTTATAGTGTTTGAAAGATGTTCTAATTTTAATTGAGATTGTTTTTTCTAATCCTCATTTAATCAGTCTTGATTTAGCCTAAGTCACTACTAAGCCCTTAAGACCTAAGTGAGTGTCTTAATTAATTTTGAAAATGGTAAGCTTTAGGTGGTCATGATTCAAGATTTTAATTTTATTTGAAAATCAAAATAGGGGTATTAAATTGATCAATTATTGACTTTATAAAGTCATACCCTTAAGTCCTAGGTTCATTTATTTTAACAAACTTCCAAATTCTAATAATTTAGAAATTTATTAACTTATCTTTTCAATTAACAAAGTGAGGATGGTTTTTACCAAATAATCCCTTGTGTTTCAAACATCCAAATTAAGATCTGAGGTTACTCATTTGCATCCTTGAATTAAGCTTAAATGTTAATTAAGGGTAAATTTCCAAAATTACACATTTGCCTCTAAGGCTCTAACACTTCATAATTCAATAAATTTAATCAAAATGACTTTAAAATTTTTATCCTACCTCATTTATGGCTCGATTAAGACATCAGAGGAGAAAATGTAATTTTTCAAAATTTAATTTAATTTATAATTATTTCCATGCAAAAATAGAATTTTTCAAAGAAAATTCCTAACTTAACCAAGGTAAGCCCTAATCTCTTGAAATTTTTACTGGAGGTAGACTTAGGCCAGAAAAGCCTTTGGACCAAAATTCATGATTTTTAAATTTTATTTGAATTTTAAGAATTATTTTAAGTTCTAGGATATTTATTAATATAAAACATTTTAAATGGGGAAAATTAAGTTTCATATTTTTGAAAAGTCCTGCTAAGGTCAGAGAACTTAGACGAGAAGATTTCATATTTTTGAATTTTATTTAATTTATTGGAATTATTTTTAGTGAAAACTCATTTTTAGCCTTTAAAAATTTCATTTTTAGCGAAAACTCATTTTTAGCCTTTAAAAATTATTTTGAAGCTTTGAAATTCAGTTTCTTTGTTTAAAAAATCAGGAAAGATATTCTAATTATTCTTAAGTGCTTAGGAAGAAATTTATAACATTGCCATGAATTTTATTATTTTTGGGATTTTTAGGGATTTTTAATTATTTAAATATTTAAAATAGGCTAAAAATGGATTTTTTAAATTATTTAAATATTTAAAATAGGCTAAAAATCAAGTTTTTATTTTAAATATCATTTTATTTTTAGAAAATACCCCTAATTATAGAGAACTTAGAAAACTAAGCTTTATAATTTTTCAAGTTATATTTTAATTATTAAAAATAATTTAATTGCCAAAAAAGTTAATTAACTTGAAAAATCACTTTAAGTTATCAAATGAACTTAAAATGCTTTGAAATTTTTATGGTGAGTTCTTTAGATCCTAAAAAATAGTGGAGATTAAAAATCAAGTCATTTTTTTGTTCGAATTTTTCAAAATTAATTATCTTAGTGATTTAGGGTTTGTGAAAATGAAGTATATTTTGAATGACTTGGCCTATGAGAAATTTTTCCAAAAGCTCTCTGGTCATCATAAACCTTCTAAAATTTTCTTGGATTTTTTTAAGCAACATGCTAATTTCCATGATTAATTTAAAGAAAATAATGCATATAAACTTGAAAATTATGATTATCTGTCTAGGGACCTTCTCTGACTTTGGAAAAATCAGGGAATGTTCCCTAAGACAGAGACAACAACATGCTAAAATTTTAAGTCATAGTGATGTGCCTACATGCATGGAGAATCAAGAGATTCCTCCTAACCCTAATTGATTTTTAAAAAATCAAACATGCATTAAATGGATACAAAACTTAATCCACATTATTTTCCTCTGTTCACTGAGCAAGAGAGTATTTTTATTTTATTTTTGTGATTTTTTTACACCAAGATATGGATTTTTTAAGTTAGGGGTCAATTTCTGAATTAATTAAATCCCTATTTATCTATTTAAATGCGTCGCGCCACCTCAACCTACTACGGCTCTCAAGCTCTATGTGGCGCGCTCCCATTCGACGTCGCCGTCCACCTCAGCGCTGACTCGGCCCACAATTTATGTTCTGAAGTGCTGTCTGGCTTGATCTTGACCGTCCATCTGATACACGCCTAATTAAACGATGCTTCGTCATCATCCCCGATAGTCTAGCCCGAGAACCCTCCATCTTTCAAGCTTGATATCTCCCTCATTTCTCAACCAAATTAAATGATTTTTTTTTTAAAATGCTCGTATAATTTAGAGGAACATATCCATACGATTATGATACCATGAAATCAACTCAAAACAAATGGAGAGTTCAAATAGGCTCGGGAGTAAGAGAAGTTTTATAACTTGGTTCTGAGAAGTGAAGCTTCAATCAGAGGTTCTTGGCACGTCCGTTGGGATCCAAGGAGGCTAGGGATTAAGCCTCTGGTCTTAGTGCAAAGCCTAGGGTGATTTTGATCAAGATCGATTTTGGGTGTTGGTCTAGAGCTATTGTAGAGTCTATTTCAGATGATAATTTGATGGGGCTTTGTATTCTCTTGATGTTGTGAAGGTGTGGGCACAAGCAATTGAAGTTTGGCGAAGTTTTTAGGGATGTCCTGTTTCTTCTCTAAATTTTAAGCTCAAAATTAGGGTTACACAGGGGGAATCAAGGCAGTGGAGTGATTGGAATGGGCTGTGGAGGTCTCAAAGAAGCTCTGTGAGTGATTTGGGAAGCTCTCTCTGAGAAAATGTTTGCACACCTCCCATGGCCGTGGAGGTGAGTTCTTATAAAAATATTCATGGGGTGGCTCTTAGGGAAAATGTTTGGGTGCATTGTGGTGCTTAGGTGTAGGGCAGAGGAGCTCCATCATTTAGTTTGAGTGAGGTGGCCTCTGGGTTTTATTTGGGTGAAATTCGCAAGAGTGGGTGGCCCTCAGTTTTGGCTTCTCCGGTGACTAGGCTGGTCGGTCATGACAGGGGGAGGTGGCTAGAAGCTCAGGGCATCTAGGGGAATCTGTCAAAGTAATTTAATGCAATGGGGTTTAGTTTTGGTAATGGTATCTTAAGCATGTTCAT
This sequence comes from Phalaenopsis equestris, assembly GCF_001263595.1. Classification (NCBI taxonomy): domain Eukaryota; kingdom Viridiplantae; phylum Streptophyta; class Magnoliopsida; order Asparagales; family Orchidaceae; genus Phalaenopsis; species Phalaenopsis equestris. Next base: position 107,786 of record NW_018253930.1, on the reverse strand, counting down.
TTTTTGGAAATAAGATCCCTTAATTTGGGGGACTTTTGGTCCATGGCTTAGTTTAGGTGGTTAGATGGGTTTTGGCTCAGTCTTATGGTCTAACCCAATTGCTGAGGTGGAGTTAATTTGATTGCTTTAAGGTGGTTTGGTCATGTTTAATGCATGGGTTCAAGTGATCAAAGTTTGGATTTGGGCTATGTTAGCCATGTAAATTAACCCAATTGATTGATCAATATTGTGTAGATGATTTTTATGAAGATTTTTGGTGAAGGGTTGAAGTGATTTTGAGTTCAATTGGTAGGTCAATTTGAGGGATTTTTAAAATTTGGTCAATTTGGGCTTAATCTAGACATGGGTCTAGGTTGAGCTAGCCTTGGATTAAGTCCAAATTGAATGGTACACATGATCAAGGGAGATGTTGTGAAGATTTTTCATGAAGGGATAGAGTGGAAATTTTGGGGCTCAGGCCATCAATTTGGTGAGATTTTGAGACATGGCCAATTTGGGGCAAATTTGGGGATTTTGAACTTATGTTGAAATCAAATGAAATTGAGGTCTCACCAAGGCCAATTGAAGGTCAATTTTGATGTATGGGGATGTTATGAAGGTTTTTTTAGTGGGCTATGGGTTTAATTTGGTGGAACCAAGCCATAGGGCCAAAATTGGGTTTTTGGTTTAGCTCAAAATTGGGTTCAAATTATGGACCAATTGAGCTAGGATTTGGTCTAGATTGGTCACATCAATGGTGAATTTGAGTTTAGAATTGAAATTGGGATAAATTGAGTCCAATTGGATAGAAATTTGGAGTGATTTGGGGGTTTATCAAAGATGGTCAAATTGGCCAAATTGGGTCATGTGATAGTTGAGAAAAATGAAATTATGAATATTTGGGAGGTTTTAGAAATTTTTGAGATTTTTTGGAATTTTTAGAATTTTGAGGTAATGAGGGGTATTTTGCTAATTTGGCCAATTTTGGTGATTTTGGGTAGTTTTGGGTTTTTTCAAGGTGTTTGAAATGATTTTTGAATCAAGTTGGGTATTTTGGGTAAATTTGGAAATTTTGGCCAAATTTGGGGTCCCAATGGTATCTAGATAATTTGGGGGAATTTAGGGGCAAAATGCTAGGTTGGGTGTTTTGGTAGAGTTGGAGTGCCAACCATCATCAATAAGCCATGGACCAATAGAAATCCCATTTTGGGTCCTCTATGTAGTGGTCTTAGCCAAACCCTAGCCTAGGGCTAGTGGGTTCAGGGGACCACCTACATGAGTCTCCTAAAAGTATCAAGGGACCAAAGTCCGAAGGTTTAAGGTAGTGAGTGATTGTGAGTGTAAGTGATTACAAGTGAGTGCCTTAGCCCTAGACCAACACCCAGGGTCAAACCTAAGGTCCAACAGTCCTAAGGGTAACTCATCTTGAGTTCCCCCATAGTGACCCCACCTACTAAGTGCTAGAGATTAGGACTAATATGTGGAAATTCAAGTTGAGTAAAGAAGAGTGTAGAATTTCTAATGGTGAGGGTTCCATGTCTAGTTTTCTAAGAATAGTCAATAGGAATTTCCTATGGCTAGATCTTAGGCTACTAAAGACGAAAAACTAAATCTCAACCAAAAATGAGGTCAACAAATGGACACCAATAGGTGTGGTGTGCTGGGCAAGCACACCGCGCGTGTTGGCGTTGACCGATGAGATCAACAAAAACCAATACAAACTCCTAAGTCAATAGACCCAGAAGTATGTGTAGAGTTGTGTGTGTGATTTGTTTCTGCTGGGGAATTAGCAGGTGATCGTTTGATTGAAATTGAGGAGTAGGGACTCTCGCTGGGCATCAGAGAGTGAATTTTGAGTTATGAAATTTCAGGTATTCATGAAGGATGGGAGTCAGTATATAAGTGTTGACCCCGAGGTAGGAATTAAAATTTGGGTATCAATCCCGAAATAAGAATCATATGACATAATCCATTTAAGGTGGTCTTGAAACTTATTTCAAAAGATGAGAATAGGATTGTGTGGGAGGACCGAATCGAGATGGAAAACACAGAGACTCACATCCGGCTCCAAAGAAAATATCTGCTACATTGAGGAGGGAAGCGCTGGGACTCACATCCAACTTAATAGGTAACAAGAAAATATGTGCGTCAAGTTAGGAAGGAAAGCACTATGACTCACATCCAACCCAAGAGGTGACAAGAAAATATGTGTGTTACATTGAGGAGGAAAGCAACATGACTCACATCCAACTCAAGATGTAATAAGAAAATACGGATAATCCGAATTCTTAACAGATAACAAAACTCCAAATCAATAAAAACCCAAGCGGTGACAAGAAAATATATGGACTCACATCCAACCCAAGCAGTGACAAAGAAATATATGTGTTACACTGAACTCACATCCAACTCAATTCACATCCAACTCAATAGGTAATAAGAAAATATATGTGCTTATGCAGAAAATATGTAGATTCACACATGTGAATTTGTGGAGAATATGTGAATATAATATCTGAAGAAATTGGAAGCCTTAACATCCATGAAAGGGGGCCTCACACCGATCCTCTGATAATTTGAAATTTGAAGGAATCAGAAGCCTTAACATCCATTGAAGGGGGCCTCACATCGATCTTCGGAGAATTTGAAATTTGAAGAAATTGGAAGCCTTAACATCCCTTGAAGGGG
>NW_018253930.1:104483-105000 GCF_001263595.1 Phalaenopsis equestris | reverse complement strand
CCTTAACATTCATTGAAGGGGGTATTGAAGGGGGTCTCACACCGATCTTCAGAGAATTTAAAATTTGAAGGAATCGAAAGCCTTAACGTTCGTTGAAGGGGGCCACACACCAATCTTTGGATAATTTAAAATTTGAAGGAATCAAAAGCCTTAACATCCATTCAAGGGGGCCTCACACTGATCTTCGGAGAATTTAAAATTTGAAGGAATCGGAAGCTTTATCATCCATTGAAGGGGGCCTCACAATCTTTGGAGATTTTGAAATTTGATGGAATCGGAAGCCTTAACATCCATTGATGGGGGCCTCACACCGATCTTCAGAGAATTTGAAATTTGAAGGAATTGGAAGCCATAACATCCATTAAAGGGGGCCTCACACTGATCTTCAGAGAATTTGAAATTTTAAGGAATCGAAAGCCTTAACATCCATTGAAGGGGGCCTCACACCAATCTTCTGAGAATTTGAAATTTGAAGGAATCGGAAGACTTAACATCCATTGAAGGGGGCCTCAAACCG
>NW_018253930.1:97443-104464 GCF_001263595.1 Phalaenopsis equestris | reverse complement strand
AATTGGAAGCCTTAACATCCATTGAAGGGGGCCTCACACTGATCTTAAAAAAATTTGAAATTTGAAGGAATCGGAAGCCTTAACATCCATAGAAGGGGGCATCACACCGATCTTTGGAGAATTTAAAATTTGAAAAAATTGGAAGCCTTAACATCCATTGAAGGGGGCCTCACACCGATCTTTGGAGAATTTGAAATTTGAAGGAATTGGAAGCCTTAACATCTATTGAAGGGGGCCTCACACCAATCTTCGGAGAATTTGAAATTTGAAGGAATCGAAAGCCTTAACATCCATTAAAGGGGACCTCACACCGGTCCTCGAATAATTTGAAATTTGAAGGAATCGGAAGCCTTAACATCCATTGAAGGGGGCCTCGCACCGATCTTTGGAGAATTTGAAATTTGAAGGAATCGGAAGCCTTAACATCCATTGAAGGGGGCCTCACACCGATCCTCAGATATGAGGAGTCAAAATTTGGGTACTGACCCCAAGAGTCATATGAAAACAGTGTAGGGAGTTTGTGATGTTGAATTTGCATAAATGTGTCATGTGAAAAGATTTATTTTGTTGAAGAAGATTTGCAGAGTCTTGTGGGGTTTTGTGCAAAATGTGAAATTCCACGGGGATGTGAAGAAAGGTAATGCAGATAAATATGGTTATGTTGCGCGCACAAAGATTAAGAAACTCCAAAACCGAGAAGATCCACTCAACAGATTCATTTTATTTTCTTGTTGTTTTTATCACATTTAAGTATTTAAAATATGTCATTAAAATTTTAATTTTAATTAGTTGATTTTCAAAAGAAATTTGTTTTATTGTGTATAAAAAAATTTATTTAAATTAATTTATTGTTAAAGGTTTGTTGTTTTGTTCTTCATTCATTGAAATTCTGAACCAACGTGTGGTTCCTGGCTTCCATCAATCGCACAAAAAGGCAACTGACAAAAAGACACATTTTTGAGAGAAATTTCCATTAATCATCTTCAATAAAGATGTCACAGATCAAACATAGCCTAACGCCTAAAAAAGTACAATATATAGTCCATGTTGAAGTACATCCAGAACATCTGATGCCATGAATACATTGTAGGCTGATATATCAGATACATATCATGTTGTTATAAAAAATAAAGTGAACCCTCTGACCATCTGTATCAAGTAATACTAGCTCCTGATCGATCAGACCTTCTAAGCCATGCTCCAGGACAAGAGTTTTCTTCCATGTCCTTAGAGGTGCAACCCTCTCATAGCTCGTACGGTAGCAGTTCCTCATAGTAGCTTTTCCAGTTCCGGGTACAGTTCCGGGTATGGCTGAAATCCATATGGTATTTTGCTTTCGTCCATCCTACGGAAGGTCACGAACACCCTACGGTGTCGTACCCCTGGAATGTAATGTTTGGCGACATCTGTACTGTTGCTTTTAAGAACAAGCACTGAGCCAACTGGTAGGGGAATTTCCACAGAGCCTTTGAACTCACTAGGGCTGACGATATCAATTTCTTTCCCAAATAAGATGTTACTTTTACTCATAAATGAGACTGTACAAAAAGGCCTCACAAAGTCATGGTGATTGATGTGTGGAGGAATGCAATCACCCTCGTTGTAGATGTTGATAATACAAATATTTGGAATGCAGGTAGCAGGCAGAATACTCCATTTGACCATTCTTTTGATCATCCACTTTATCATTGGCGGTGGTGGATCTACTTGATCATGTCTGAGGATCCCAGGCGGATTGCCCTGTCTGTCATTTGTGAAGTTGTAGCAGCAGCCACAATAGATAGTAATCATCCCTTTTCCTCGCATTCATTTCCTCAGCTCGGAATAGGTCCTTTCCATAAGTAAACCTGCCCGACCTCTGTCTCTTAAGTTAAAAATACAATCAAGAATACTTTGTTCATCAGTCTCTGAGAAGACTCTGGTATACATCTCTAATCCCTCCAGTATGTTGATGAATTTTCCCTGAACTTCTTCGTAAAATTAAAATTCTTTTTTATTTACTTTGCTTATTTTGTAGTACTCCATCGTACTAGGGGTCGGTAGCTGTCGCGGGCGTTCCTCCCTCTAAACATTGGCAAGAACCCAAACTGGCGCTGGTTGATCTGGAACACGAGACTCGGCATCTAGCGAGATGTACGATCCTTGGCTCCATGATACATACTGATCTGTCCCTAGTGGGAGGTATGGCTCATCCATCATAAAATCTGAAGTCTGAGACCCATCGGTGCTGGAGGTATACTCTTCAAATGGATTGAAACGTCATAAATGTAAAACATTGTAATCCGGGCATTCTACAAACGCCCCTGTGGCTGATGTCCCGGTCGGTATTTCAGCGTTGCACGTCGGGCAACCCTTACATAAAACATCTAAAATTAAAAGTGTATCTGATGCTGCAACAAACCCCAGTTCTTCATCTGTGGTGGGTAGGCTGACAGAAGCAGAAGTTTCTTTCATGTCCCTTTCATGTCCGGATCATAAATATGCTCCTCAGGAATAGGGGTGAGTAAGTTGTTTGTCTCTCTCTGGCTTCTGCATTCTTTTTGTAGAAAAACCCTCTACTTCTTGTGGTTGGCGTTCCCGCGTTGCGTCCTGCGAAGCAAAGTACTTGGTAGTTGCTCGTTACTGGCGACTATTGGGCCTCGCTGGTGTGGCTACCATGGAGGGCAGACGGCTGGGCCCTTCCATCGGATCATGCTCTATTATCACATTCTTGCTTTTGTGTGATACATTATCTTTGGCGGTCACCCTCAACAGTGAAGGCAATCTCTCTTTCTTCCTGCAGCTGACTACATTCATGAGAGGACATTCGTAGTCCATGTCAACCTAGTTAAAATCCATGTTGAAGTTTATGATACCGCCCTACGGCGCCATCTCCTCGTTTAGTGTAAGGCTCCAACCATCCTTGAAAGCAAAGATCAGCCTCTGTCCCGACATTTTTCTGCAGATGACAAGAAAAACATCAGTGGGCCAAAACTTGGCGTGAACAAGAACAAAACAAAGTATTTATTAAAGTGAATTTTAACTTATTTTAGTGAAATGAATTGTTTATTAATGTATGCATTTAATTTTGTGGAGCATTATACTCAAAAGTGGAAAGGAGAAAATTTGAATTTTAAAATATTTTTTCAAAATTTTCATTATATTGAGGTTAATTACAAAATTTGGACCCGGTCATAAACATTTGGCCCCATAGATAACCTCAAAACAATCAAATTTTCAAAGTTTCAAAGCAAGCAGAGGCAAGAGGCATTAGGCTGCGTAATAGGTTTTCAAATATCATCCATTTATTAGTAACATGGGTCTTTCACCCTGGAAGTCCACCAACTAGTAGACTCCGCCTGTGTAGACCTTTTTAACGACAAATGGTCCCTCCCAGGTTGGCTCAAATTTTCCACCTATTTTGCGGCGTTCAAGAATAGACCTTTTGAGCACAAGTACGAGGTCACTAACTTTGAATGTCCTTGGGCGGACCAATTTGTCATGGACTTGTACCATCTTCACCTGGTAAAGCTCCAAATATTATTGTGCTTCTAGTCATTTTCCCTCAAGACTCTCCAGTTCTTCAAGTCTGAGTTTTGCACTTTCTCCTGTCATGAGCTGATTGGCAACAACAACTCTGAGAGATGGTGTCTGGATTTCTAGCGACAGCACGACTTCAGATCCGTACACGAGCATATAAAGTGTACATTGAGTTGGAATCCTGAAAGTCGTCTGGTATGCCCACAAGGCTTCTAATAGTTTGTTGTGTCAATCCCTTTTGTTTTCATCCAGTTTCATCCAGTGGTGTCTTCAAAATTTGTACCAGTGTTTTGTTGAAGGCTTCAACCAGACCATTTTCTTTGGGATAGTAAATCGTATAGTATCCCCAATCTATCCCATGTCCTTTGACAAAATTATTGATCTTTGTGCTTCTAAAAGCTGCCCCGTTGTCAGAAATTATTCTTCGCGGCACTCCGAAATGGTAGATAATTTGAATTTTGAAAAATTGAAGGACGTGCTGTGCCATAACCTCACGCAACGATACTGCCTCTGCCCATTTGGAGAAGTAATCTATAGCGGCAAGTATAAACCTGTGTCCTTTGGAAGATAGAGGGTCTATCAGACCTATTATGTCCGTGCCCCGACACTCAAATGGCCACGAGGCAAGAGTTGGGTGTAGCACATTTGGAGGCTGGGGGAAGACTACCCCGTCATGTGTGGCATGTGTTGGTTGTATCCATGCAATCGAACATCATTGCTCGCCAATAATATCCAAATTTTTTTATCTTCATTTTCATTTTTGGCCCTGACTGGTGAGCGCCACACATTCCGGCATGTACCTCTTTGACAATATTTTGTGCATCGGCTTTGTTCAAACACCGTAGTCACATTTGGTCGAATGATCTTCTGTAGAGAATGTTTCCCACCAGAGCGTAAGGCATTGGCCCTTCTTGTGATGTGGTGTGCTTCAGACTTAACTTCTGGAAGCTTTCCAGTATGCAAATATTCTATTAATGGCTTGCGTCAATCTTCACTGATGTCTGCAACTGTATTTATTGCTTCTTCTTTTCTAAGCTTTTGTAGAGTTTCAAGATCGATCTGGGATAAGACTTGTTTTCTTTGCACTGTGATTTCAATAGAATCCTCCAGGGGACATGTCATTTCCTTAGCAAGTTTTGCTAGAGCGTTGGCATGGGCATTATCTCCCCTAGGAATCCGATAGAAAGTTACATCAGGAATCTGCTCTAGGAGCTTCATCGTCTACTGATAGTATTCTGCTAATCTTGGTTTCAGAATTCTACTGTCGAGCGATTTGCTGGATGACAAGTTGGAAGTCGCCATAGATGACAATCTTTGTTATATCCATTGAGATTTTCATTCACAATCCAGTGATTAAAGCTTCATATTCTGCTTCATTGTTGGTGCACGGCTCTGTCAGGTGGTATGAGAACCTCAACATACCCTTATCTGGGGAGATAAAGATCAACCAATCCCTGCTTTGTCTAGTATAACTGTGCATGATCTTTTGTCTTTTCTGGCTGATGAAGCCCCGTTAAAGTACATCACCCAGCGTTGTGCACTGAAGAACTCCATTTGTAGTATTTGCTCTTCTGGTAACTCATCGTTGAGAGAGGACCCAGCGAGGACCCAGCTGGCAGTAAGAAAGTCTGCTAGTATCTGTCCCTTGATAGCACGAAGGGGTCCCTTGATAGCACAGAGGGGAACGGGGAACAAAAGTTATAGCAAATTGCAATAAGATCATTGACCATCTTGCTAAACGTCCGGAGAGTGGTGGTCGGGTCATCGATATTGCAACGGATTAACTTTTGAGATTAGAGTAATCTTATGAGACAGCATGTAATGTCTAAGCTTTTGAGCGGTGAATATTAGTGCTAGACAATGCTTCTCAATAAGTGGATACCTTATCTCCATCGGTATTAGGCGACGACTCAAGTAGTATAGTGCATTTTCATTACGCTCGTCATTGACTTGGGCTAGGAGGGCTCCAAGAGAGTCATCTAAGGCCGCAGTATAAAGTATCAAAGATTTCCCTGGGATAAGGGCTATCAAGATAGGATGTATCATTGAATATAGTTTAGCATCCTTGAAAGCCCGCTGGCATTTCTCTTCCCAAATAAAGTTGGCGTTCTTTCTAATTAATGTCGAGAAAGGCTGACACCAACCTGAGAGATTAGAAATAAAGCGTCTCAGATATGCCAACTTCCCTCTGGAAGGAACGTAGTTGTTTCAAGGTTTTAGGAGGAGGCATTTCCAAGATAGCTTTAATTTTATCCCGGTCGATCTTGATTCCCCGATGACTGACAATGAATCCCAGAAATTTCCTAGAGGTAACGCCAAAGGCGCGCTTTAAGGGATTCATTTTAAGGTCATATCATCGTAACCGTTCAAACAAGATCCTCAAATCGTAAAAATGGTCTATTTTTCTCTTACTTTTGATGACCAAATCATCCACGTAGCATTTTATTTGCTAATAAATGAGGTCGTCAAAAATCTTCGTCATATCTTCGTCATTGCGTATTGCGTGCTGATATGTTGCTTCGGCGCTCTTTAGGCCGAACGACATCATTGTGTAGCAGAAAATTCCAATTGGTGTTCTGAAGGTTATAAGTGTTGCATCCTTGGGAGCTCTTTAGAGCCATCTTAATTTAGTTGAATCCTTTTGATCCGTCCATGAAGGAGAAAATTTCATGTGTTGAAGCGATATCCACCATCATCTCTGGTTTTGGTAGTGAAAATTCGTCTTTTGGACATGCTTTGTTCAAATCTCTGAAGTCGACACAAACACGAATCTGTCTGTTTTTCTTTTTCACAGGTACAATGTTAGCTAACCACGTGGGGTATTGCTCTTTTGTGGGGTATTGCTCTTTCGTGGGGTATTGCTCTTTTTTCACAAAGTTGGCGTCTATTAATTTCTTCACCTCGGCGATGACTTATTGTTCTATTTCGAGGCGCATCTTTCTCGGAGCTTGTTTTACTGGTGGGGTTATATTCTTATCCAGGGATTATATTCTTGTCCACCCCAAGTTTATGGACTGCAACCTCTGCTGACAGTCATGGCATTTCATCATAAAGCAATCTTTGAATTTCTTTAAATTATGTTAATTGTTTGATCAATTATGAAGATTCTTCGTCATTGAGTAAAGAACTTATGAATGTAGTTTGGGGTTGTTCTTCAGTCCCGAGGTTAATTCCTTTCAATTCATCAATGGTAGATTTAACTTCCTTCTCAAATTGTAGGAGAGCATCTTCTATTAGTTGATTAGTAGAGTCATCCTCTATATCGAAGCAATCCTCCTCTGACTCTCTAGTAACAATCACGTAAAATTCAGAATCATCGACTGGTCTGATTGTACCAAGTCCGAGATCTTCTTTTGAATTTGGAGTTTGACTTTTACATAATTTTTCAAAAAGTTGAAGTTGAAATTTATTTTTTGGTATTTGTTTTGGTAAGTGTCCCTGTTGAATTAACTTTTGAACACAAGGCGAGAAGTAACCAAAAGGCAATTCCATTAATTCATTA
>NW_018253930.1:86124-97335 GCF_001263595.1 Phalaenopsis equestris | reverse complement strand
ACCTCTAAACTCTCGACCTTTTGAGGGGAGTGAGGGTCATAGGTCATAGCATTCACATAGTGGTTTATGCGATCATACATTGTTTCATATTCATTCTTTTTTGTATCTTCTAAGGATATCTTGTACTGAGTTTTCTTCCGTCTTGTCATCATTATCTCATCTTCAGAACTGTCTTCATCAACAAACTTGATGGTTGGCCTAGTCCGTTCAACGATTAAATTGATCCTTCCTCATCCACGTCCCCGGCCTCGACCTCGGGTGCTCGAACTAAAAGAACCTTCACCAACTCATTGAAAGGGAGTGGTCGAAGATCGCTGAAGCAGAGTTGAATGGGCTCGTCCTTGTAATTCTTCTAAATCTTCATCTTTGTTTGTGATAACTTCACGATAGAAGACAGTCCTCTTTGGAGGCGTATAGTAGGCAGCATCTTCGTGGATACCAACTTCATGCACTTAAAATGGTTGTAGATCTCCTTTGATGCAATTTTCTTGACCATTTTTGTGGTATTTTATGCACTGGTGTAGAGATGATGGAACCATATTGTGCTCATGAATCCATAGCTAACCCAGTAGAGCGTTAAAAGAGGTCTCGGCATCGATGATATGAAATTTAACTGTTGTCACGAGTTCTCCAACCTTCATAAGTAATGTAATTGATCTGAGGGCTCTTTCTCCCTTTTAGTTGAATCCTCTTAACATCATTTTATCGGTCGTAAGCTCTTGAGCTTCAATATCCAAATAGGCCAATATTCATAGGCTCATCAAATTGAGAGATGCTCCAGGATCTACTAAAACTCTGTACAACACAAATCTGCCGATGTTGACAGAGATGTAGAGTGGACGGTTGTGGTCGGTGGTACCGAGCAGCAAGTTTTCATCTGTGAAGGTTACCCCAGGCTTTTTTTTCAATGAACAAACTTCATCTGAGGATGTGCTGGCCAACTGAGCTAAGAAAATTTCTGGGTCAAACAAAGCTGTAACCAGAGACTCTCTCATCTCCTTTGACAGGATCAGAGCGTTGTAGATGCTTAATCAGGTCGGCAACTTCCAAAGATGAGCTAGTACGTTGTAGTCTGCTTTGTATGATCCTTTGATTTTGTATTGATCATGTGGTTCTTCTACTGGTGGAGGTGGAGGTATCTCTTCTCGTGTCATTATCTGCTTTCCTCTATCCATTGGCGCTGTTCGTGGTGGTAAAACTTTTTCGCTCCTTAAGTTAACTTCTGTGATTTCTTTTTCTTGAGATATCATTATTGAATCTTCCAGTGTCTCCTCCTCTTTGTTGAAAAGATCCAAAAAATCCAAGTTGATGGTAAGTGGTGTACCATGATGCTCGAGAATTGGCTCCTCACTCCCAGTGCTATCATAAGCAGTGTCATTGATGTCTTCTTTGAACTTGACAACGAGTTCATCAGACTCAAGTACGATTTGTTTGAGGATCATTTTATCAAGATCAAAGCTAGATTGGTCATAATCAGTTACGCTATCACCAAAAACAGTTAAAATGTAGCCAAAATCACAGTAGCCAAAATCACAATCGAAATCACAATCGTTATATTCATAAGACCGCGGAGGGGCAAAAAGATAATCATACATAGTCAAGGGTTTGAGGATTTTCTTTCCCAAATTTGAGACAGCCAATTTAGTAGAGACAGCCCCTATCCTACCCCCTCGTGCTATCAATCTTTGTAGTGACGCTTTTCTTCTTCTTCTTTTTCTTCTTTATCTTTGTAGTGACGCTTTTCTTCTTCTTCTTTATCCTTGATGATGACGGCTCTCCTGACGAAACCTTCATTCGGGCTTGGTATGGCTTATTTTGATGTAGAGGGCTTATTTTGATGTAGAGTGGATCTTGTTCAGTATTTTCTTGGATGATTTGCTCTAGACCTCATTCCATCCTTCTTCTCTGGTATATGCAAAATATTGTTTTGATGGATCTTGTATTTGTTTGAGGACCCTCTAGAGCTCATCCCAAGTTGTACTCCATCCATCTGTTCTAGTATATGGATCGATTGAGGAGATTGGTTTGGCCAAAATCATATTTATGGAACCTTTTTCATGTTCTTTTAAATTTTTTTTCAGGATTGTTATGTTCTCTTCTTTAAGGTTTCTCTCGAGTAAGTCTTTAAAGACGAAGCAATTTTCTATAGTGTGCCCAAGAAACCGATGGTATGGGAAATAATTTAGTTCATTCTTCTTATCCACCTCTTCGGGCTTCTTCAGATCTGGTAGTTTGAACTCCGGCTTCTTCATCAGACTTCTGAATATTTTAGGTATAGCTTCATCTTTGAAAGATACATCATTTTACGTCGCTATGATAGGGACATTTTCTTATCCCCTATTCGTGGTGATTCTTCTTGAGGTGATCACTAGTTGGATTGACTACTTTATTTTTGAGTGTACTGTGACAAAGACTGACAAGGCTCTTCTGCATATATCTTCATAGGTTGCTTTCCTTTGTTGATGGTCGCTACTACTCCTGATTTCTTTTCGAACACTCTGGTCACCTTAGCCTTTTCGTGTGGCTCCATGTGCTTAATTTCCTCTTGAAGACTGTTGGCTTTACTGAGTAGCTTCTCGAAGGATTTAATGGTGAGTCCCTTGAGCATGAAAGCTACTGGCCCATGAATGCTCTTGAGTAGAATTTCAATCGCATGATGTTCCTGTAGCTGAGGTTCACATTTCATGCTAAGGTTTCTCCACCTCAAAATGTAGTCTACCAAGGTTTTGCTAGACTTTTGCTTTTCCATTATGAGCTCTCCAATAGACTCATGGTGTTGTGCCTCGGCAAATCTTTTCACAAATAGTTGTTCCAACTCAGAAAATGTTTTAACTGACCCGTTGGGCAAGTCAGCGTACCAGTCGAAAGCAATTCCTGACAAGCTGTTGATGAACTGTTGGAAGAGTAAAGCTTCACTATTTCTCATATTGCCACAACTAGCTCATGGCTCGGAAATGTGTCGGAAATGTGTTATATGTTGTCTGGGATTTTCAATCCCATCAAATATCTTGAAGTTTGGGGCAACAAAACCCTTGGGGAAAGGCAGGGCATCTAATTCCTTCGGGTAAGGTCTACCCTTTAGAACCAATGCACCACCCTTAGATTGGGTAAAGGCGTCCCGCACCTGTTCAACCATTTTCTTGAAGATGTAGAATCCTTTCTATGTTGCTCGTCTCTATTTGCTGAAGCAATCTCTGTTCTTTCATCTGTGATGTGTATAATCTCTGACTAATTGATCTCTGAAGAAGCTAATTGCGGTGCTTGTGATTGCCCCTGAATAGTGGTCATAGCAGTCATGGCTACGGTCATTTCTTCTATTCTTTTCTCCAGTAGATTGACTTGCTCATTCCTTATGTGGACAACCCTATGCAGTTCATCTACGACGCTCCGACGTTTTCTGCGGTGTGAGGTTGAGCCTCGCGCGCAGATGTGGCGGCTCTTGTTTCAATTACATGGAAATCCATGAAATCTTCCTCCAAGTAATCATTGTAATGAAAATTTTCATCGTCGCTATCAACGGAAACACCATGTTCTCGAGCTAACTCGGAAATCTCAATCCTGAGTTTCTCAACTTTCTCTTCAATTATTGATTCCTTGATCGCTTTAAGATCTGGAGGACCCTGATGGACATCCTCTACTTGTTCTTCCATCTCGCTGGCTATTATTGCGAAAATGTCAGATATTTCAGACTCTGGTTTCATTTCATGTTCTTGTCCCGCGGGCTCACCGAACTTTATCGGTGCAGCGACCTTGGGTACCCATACCCTTTACCCTTTTCTTTTTTTTTCTTTTTTGACGATGATGTCTCAGGATGAAGTGTCTTAGTAGAAACATCAGTATGTTGAGGGAAAGTATGCCCCCCGTGGTGTAGATCGGCTACAGTGTCAAGTAATCGTCTTGTCTTTGACTTTAAGATTGTAGAAATATCTCCATAATGGGTGACGGGTAAGATTTTCGGACCCGATCTTGACTTAACCGGTCAACGACCTGCGGTCTTCGTAGCGGTATAATCAGTAGTAATTATTGCAGTATCAATTTTGTTCCCTAGACAGAACCAAACCGAGATCCGAGTAGGTGGCACTCCAGTTGTCTTGTGAGACTGTCTGGCAGATTTGACGCCCCTCAAAATTTCCTTCTTATTTCCTTCTTCATGCATTCCTTCTTCATGCAAGGGGAAATTGCATCTCCAACTCGTTTAAGTAACTCACTAAATCGCTAACTAAACATCATTCTTTGGTAGCTAGCCATTTGAAAATTGCACTAACTCGGGTGATAGGAGTGAACTTCTTTCTCTCCTCACCATGTCCATGAAGTGAAGGTAATGTGGCGGCGATTATTCAGATACTCTCATATCCATCGGTATCCGTCAGAGGATGGAATCTACTCCCTTGTAGGAGTGGATAAATTTTCGGCAACATTTTTTCATCTTGATGAGGCTCCTCCTCCACGGGTGTCTCCTTGGGAGCCTGGGCTTTGATGGCCGTCCAAACTTTTCTATTGTGGTTCCTCTTTTGAGTTATGGTCAGCGATACATTTCCCGAACTTGATTCGATTTCAAACACTGGTGGTGAGACATTTAATCCCTCAGTCGGATCCTCAATAATCATTACTTCTTTCCCCTTAGCAGCAGCGAGGCTAGTAGATTAGGCGGATGTCGTGACGACAGTAGTTTTAGACTTGTTGCAGGTAGGAAAGTCTTGAAGGCAGTTCATGCTAAATTCTGCAGATGGTTCATGTATTTTCGGAGCGGCGATCTTCATTTATCACAAACGGGGCTTTCCCGAGGATGACCTCGAGATCTTCAAATCCAGCTCCAAATTTGATGGTAGGAGCGAGGTTGGGAGCTTCGTGACTTGTTAGCAGGTTACAGGAAAAGATCAGGGTTGCGTAGGCCATTGCAGCAGGCTTGAAAACAGAAAGTTTCGGGGTTAGCTATATGGTCAAAAACCTCGTAATTTTTAGTGCAAGCACGGCAAGTAGAGGTTGATCTATAGACCGGTCGGGTCTTAATTTGTGGATATTTTAAAATTTTGTTTAAGAAACATCAAGAGGTGTTAAATTTATTTAAATTATGAAAATTTCAAAGTACGTGCATCACAACACGATTTAAAATGTAGCAAATCAAATTTGGAAGGGAGATGTGAAGTATTTTAGGACCCAGTGCGGGACCCATTTAATGGCAGACAACGCTTAGGTGGAACTAGTCCACCGACACACCTATTGGGGGTTCGACCCCACATGAAAATTTAAAGAGTCCTTAATGGCTTTCTGAAGCCCTCTGTTCAAAGATGGTTGAACAGCTAGTTCTGAAGTCCAAGGAGTTAGTCGTACCTTCCCAAGACAGAAATAGGCAAAGTATGTCAACGCAAGAAAGTTAATTTAGTCCAAGAGGGACATGGACGAGGGACATGGACATATTGACATGGACATATTGCCGATGTGTGAAGATAGTATTTCTTGATTTGAATGGAGAGAAAAACTTGTCCCCAGCGGAGTCGCAAAAAGCTGTCGGCGCTATTTTTAGTTTGAGGGGAGTTGCCTGTAAGAAGCTGTCGGCCAACGAAATCGAAATCCCGTCGCCCGCTTTGGAAGGACGTTTTAATTTCTATATATATTTAGTTTTAGAAAAATATGAAATAAAACTGACTCCATATTTTTCATAGTTTAAATGAAAGAGCACTGTACCTCAAATCACCTCAAATCAAAATCATGTATCTATCCAGAAGGATAAACACAAGACTTGAGGATGAGGCTCGATCAAATAGACTAAAGAATATATGACATCTATTTGGTTTGCAAAACCTTTATATTTGCCCTTTATATTTGCATATTTGCCGATAAGTTCCCCTACTTAATATAAAGAATTAAATAGGGTTTATATTAAGTTGGGTTTTGACATGCTTCCTATAAGAGCAGCCCTTATAGTTAATTACATCTTAAATGACCAAAGTCACTTAAGAAGACTCTCGATAAAAATTAGGAAATATTATCTTCAAGGAGTTTCAAAGGGTAGGACTTTTCAATGAGATCAGACGTATAGGTGTGAAAGGGGATTGGTTCAAATTTGGAGCATTTTGTTGTAGAGTCCAAAGGAGGAAGAACTAGGGGATGTCACAGATCCAGAGGAGAACCCCGGTGACTTCCCAAGTTATCCTAATGTTTGGCTTCAGTTTTGAGGAGAAATATTTAGGTGTTTCATCCTGCCAATTTTATTAGTTAGGGCTTACACTGTGAAGCTATCACACAAATAGCCTGTAAGATGTGAGGGTTTAGGTTGTGACAGACGACAACCTCGAAATCCTAAGACTAGTTAGGGCTTATATTATACAACATGTTTGTACAAAGATAAGATGAGAATTTACGTTGCATAAGCAAGCAACCTCGAAGTCATATGGCTTTGTTGTTTAAGTCTAAGGAAGGAAGATTGGTTTAGCTGGGGAAGACAGGTTTTGTTATTGAAGATGGTCGTGCTGCCCACCACGTTAGCTCCAAGCTCCTTGCCGCAACGAGAGTCGCGACGAGTTTGAATTTTCTAGTGTGTCAAGTTATAATGTCAAATTAGGTGGCCTTATGGTTGTATTTCTTTAAATTTTATTGGAGAATGTTAAAGTGGATTAGAGCAACATCGGTTAAGATCCTACGGTTCCCTCATTTCGAGACCACTATTTTTTATTGGATTCACTTAGTCCAAATGAATTTACTAAACTCAACTTAATGAGTTTCATAATTTCATTTAGATCGTGGCAAGCCTCGTTAGCAACCGTAGGTTACCTCCTCCGAGGAGTTCCCGATCTTCCAATAGAGACGTATTAATTTAGTTGAAGTTGTATTTGTTTTATATTTTGAATGTTGTGGCAGTGAATTTTATCTTGGTTGATTTTAGTTTTAGTTTTGATTTTAGTTTTGTGGTTATCCTAATAGTTTTAGTTTTCATGCTGGGTGACATCGTTGTTTAGCATGCAAGTTTGCAGCTATAAAAGTGCAGTATGAAAGTACAAGAAAGACAAAGCTGAAAACTGCAAAAGCGTATAGCGTACCTAGCGAGTTTTCTCGTTCTGCCACCTGAAACTTAAAAGGCATGTTAAGGCAGTTTATTTGAAATAGAGAAGTAAAATTTTGACGACCTATCTAACCCTAGTTAGGTCATATCTTGATGGGTCCTTAGGAGTTTAATTAAGCATGATGTTGCCAAGCAAAGTATATTAAGTTCAGTAGATCTTCGAGGTATCCAACAGATCTAGAGAAAGAAGCAGGTCCGTGCTATTCTCCCGCAACCTGGTGGAAAATCCGGAGTTCTTTTAAACTTATTATGTTGCTTAATAATTTATCTTGTAAATACCGTTGGTGCTCAATGAACATTTATGCATCAATTATCCCTCAGAATAGGGTAATTATCATCTGCAATTTAATTTTGAAGATTATGTGGATGAAGACCTTTAAAGAGGCTAGTGTTATTGGAACACAGAACCAAATTTTAGTCCTAATTAGGCTTATAGTGTTTGAAATATGTTCTAATTTTAATTGAGTTTATTTTTTCTAATCCTCATTTAATCAGTCTTGATTTAGCCTAAGTCACTACTAAGCCTTTAAGACCTAAGTGAGTGTCTTAATTAATTTTGAAATGAATTTATTAACTTATCTTTTAAATTAAAAAAGTGAGATTGGTTTCTACCAATTAACCCCTTGTGTTTCCAACATCCAAATTAAGATCAGAGGTTACCCATTTCCCTCCTTGAATTAAGTCTAAATGTTAATTAAGGCTAAATTTCCAAAACTACACATTTGCCCCGAAGGCTCTAACACTTCATAATTCATCAAATTTAGTTCAAATGACTTTGAAATTTTTATCCTACCTTATTCATGGGTCGATTAAGACATCAGAGGAGAAAATGTGATTTTTCAAAATTTAATTTAATTTATATAACTATTGTCATGCAAAAATAGGATTTTTCAAAGAAAATTCCTAACTTGACCAAGGTAAACCCTAATCTCTTGAAATTTTTATTGGAGGTAGACTTAGACCAGAGAAGCCTTTGGATCAAATTTCATAATTTTTAAATTTTATTTGAATTTTAAGAATTATTTTAAGTTTTGGGGTATTTATTAAATATAAAACATTTTAAAGGGGAAAATTAAGTTTCATATTTTTGAAAATTCCTCTTAAGGTCAAAGAACTTAGAGGAGAAGATTTTATATTTTTCTGAGTTTTATTTGATTTATTGGAATAATTTTTAATGAAAACTCATTTTTAGCCTTTAAAAATTATTTTTAAGCTTTGAAATTCAGTTTCTTTATTTAGAAAAGCAGGAAAAATATTTTAATTGTTCCTAAGTGCTTAGAAAGCAATTTAGAATATTTCCATGAGTTTTATTATTTTTATGATTTTTTAGGGATTTTTAATTATTTAAATATTTAAAATAGGCTACAAAATCAAGTTTTTATTTTAAGTATCATTTTATTTTTAAAAAATACCCCTAATCACAGAGAACTCAAAAAACCAAGTTTTATTATTTTTCAAGTTTTATTTTACTTATTAAAAATCATTTTAGTGCCAAAAAAGTTAATTAAATTGAAAAATTAATTTAAGTAATCAAATAAACTTAAAATGCTTTCAAATTTTTATGGTGAGTTCTCTGGATCCTAAGAAATAGTGAAGATAAAAAATCAAGTCATTTTGTTGTTTGAATTTTTCAAAATTAATTATCTTAGTGATTTAGGGTTTGTGAAGATTAGGTGTATTTTGAATGACTTGGCTCATGAGAAATTTTTCCAAAAGCTCTCTGGTCATCATAAACCTTCCAAAATTTTCTTGGATTTTTCTAAGGAACATGATAATTTCCATGTTTATTTTAAGCAAATAATGTACATAAACTTGAAAAATATGATTCTCTATCTAGAGACCTCGTCTGACTCTGGAAAAACCAGGGAATGTTTCTAAGACAGAGGCAACAATATGCTAAAATTTCAAGTCATAGTAATGTTACTACATGCATGGAGGATTAAAACATCCAAATGAGTATTTAATTAATTAAAAATAAAATATAAATCACATGGACTTGAAATTATTTTCACATTATTTTCCTCTATCAAGAGGGTATTTTTATTTTATTTTTTGTGATTTTTCTACACCAAGATATGGATTTTTTAAGTTAGGGGTCATTTTTTGAATTAATTAAATCCCTATTTATCTGTTTAAACGCGCGGCGCCACCTCAACCTACAGCGGCTCCGAAGCTCCACGCGGCGTGCTCCCATTTGAAGCCGCCATCCACCTCAGTGCTGACTCGACCCGCAGTTTATGTTATGAAGTGTTGTCCAGCTTGATCTCGACCATCCATCCAATACACGCCTGATCAAACGGCGCTCCGCCATCATCCCTGATAGCCTAGCCTGAGAACCGTCCATCTTTATGCTTGATATCTCCCTCATTTCTCAACCAAAATAAATGAATTCTTTTTTAAAATGCTCGTCTTGATTAAAGGAACATATCCATACAGTTATGATGCCATGAAATCAACTCAAAATAAATGGAGAGTTCAAATAGGCTCAGGAGTAAGAGAAGTTTTATACCTTGGCTCTAAGAAGTGAAGCTTCAATTAGAAGTTTTTGGCTCGTTCGTTGGGATCCAAGGAGGCTAAGGATTGAGCCTCTGGTCTTAATGTAAAGCCTAGGTGTGATTTTGATCAAGACTGATTTTAGGTGTTGGTCTAGAGCTATTGTAGAGGTTATTTTAGAGGGTAATTTGATGGGGATTTGTCTTCTCTTGCTGTTGTGAAGGTGTGGGCACAAATAATTGAAGTTTGGTGGAAATTTCAGGGATGTCCTGTTTCTGCCTTAATTTTCAAGCTCAAAATTAACGTTACACAAGGGGAATCAAGGCAATGGAGTGATTGGAATGGGCTATGGAGGTCTCAAAGAAGCTTTGTGAGTGATTTGGGAAGCTCTCTCTGAGAAAATTTTAGCACACCTCCCATGGCCGTGGAGGTGAGTTTTTATAAAAATGGCCATCGGGTGGCTCTTAGGGCAAATTTTTGGGTGCATTGTGGTGCTTAGGTGGAGGGCAGAGGAGCTCCATCATTTGGTTTGAGTGAGGTGGCCTCTGGGTTTGATTTGGGTGAAATTCAAGAGGGGTGGCCCTTAGTTTTGGCTTCTCGGGTGACTAGGCTGACCGGTCATGGCAAGGGGAGGTGGCTAGCAGATGAGGGCATCCAGGGGAATCTGTCAAAGCAATTTAATGCAATGGGGTTTAGTTTTGGTAAGGGTATCTTAAGCATGTGCATTTTTGGAAATAAGATCCGTTAATTTGGGGAACTTTTGGTCCATAGCTTAGTTTAGGTGGTTAGATGGGTTACGGCTCAGTTTTAGGGTCTAACCAATGGCTGAGGTAGAGTTAATTTGATTGCTTTAAGGTGGTTTGGTCATGCTGGTTTGGCCATGCTTAATGCATGGGTTCAAGTGATCAAAGTTTGGTTTTGAGCTAGGTTACCCATGTTAACTGACCCAATTGATTGATCAATATTTTGTAGATGATTGTTATGAAGATTTTTGGTGAAGGGTTGAAGTGATTTTGAGTTCAATTAGTAGGTAAATTTGAGGGATTTTTGAAATTTGGTCAATTTGGGCTTGGGCTAGACATGGGTCTAGGTTGAGCTAGCCTTGGGCTAAGTCCAAATTGAATGGTCCACAAGATCAAGGGAGATGTTGTGAATATTTTTCATGAAGGGATAGAGTGGCAATTTTGGGGCTAAGGTCATCAATTTGGTGAGATTTTGAGACATGGCCAATTTGGGGCAAATTTGGACTTAGGTTGAAATCAAATGAAATTGAGGTCTCACCAAGGCCAATTGAAGGTCAATTTTGATGTATGGGGATATTATGAAAATTTTTTAACACAAATTGTGGCCAACTGAGTGGGCTATGGGTTCAATTTGGTGGAACCAAACCATAGAGCCAAAATTGGGTTTTTGATTTAGGTCAAAATTGGGTTCAAATCATGGACCAATTGAGCTAGTATTTGGTCTAGATTGGTCACATCAAGGGTTAATTTGAGTTTATAATTGAAATTGGGGTAAATTGAAACCAATTGAATAGACATTTGGAGTGATTTGGGGAAAATATGGGCCTTTAAAGGGCAATTTGGGGGTTTTAATCAAAGATGGTCAGGTTTTACAAATTGAGTCATGTGATAGTTGAAAAAAATTGGCCAAATTGA
>NW_018253930.1:19086-86069 GCF_001263595.1 Phalaenopsis equestris | reverse complement strand
TTTGGGAGGTTTTGGTAATTTTTGGGGGAATTTTTGGGATTTTTTGGAATTTTGGGGTAAGGAGTGGTATTTTGGTAATTTGGCCAATTTTGGTGATTTTGGGTAGTTTTGGGTGTTTTCAAGGTGTTTGAAATGATTTTTGAATCAAGTTGAGTATTTTGGGTAGATTTCGAAATTTTGGCTAAATTTGGGGTCCCAAGGTATCTAGGTAATTTGGGGGAATTTAGGGGCAAAAGGCTAGGTTGGGTGTCTTCGTAGAGTTAGAGTTCCAACCATCATCAATAAGTCATGGACCAATGGAAACCCCATTTTGGGTCCTCTATGTAGTGGTCTTAGCCAAACCCTAGCCTAGGGCTAGTGGGTTTAGGGGACCACCTACATGAGTCTCCCAAAAGTATCAAGGGACCAGAGCCTAGAAATTCTGGGCTAAGGGTAGTGAGTGATTGTGAGTGTAAGTGATTGCAAGTGAGTGCCTTAGCCCTAGACCAACACCAGGGGTCAACCCTAAGGTCCATCCTAAGGGTAGGTAACTCATCTTGAGTTCCCCCCATAGTGACCCCACCTACTAAATGCTAGGGGTTAGGACCAATATGTGGAACTTCAAGTTGAGTAAAGAAGAGTGTAGAATTTCTAATGGTGAGGGTTCCATGTCTAGTTTTCTAGGAATAGTCAATAGGAAAGTGCTATGGTTAGACCTTAGGCTACTAAAGAGGAAAAACTAAACCTCAATCAAAAGTGAGGCCAACAGAGGTGTTTGTCTTTAAGAATACAAAGTTTAGTATTCAAGGTGTTACATGGAAAACCAAATGGGAGTGGATCAAATAGAAGCAATTAGTTTTGGAATCCAAAGGAAAGAGAAGTAAGGGATATCACAAATCTTGAGCAGAACCTTGGTGGCTTTCCAAACTATCATGTGGCTTTGCTTTGGTTTTGAAGATGATATTACATGATGTCTCGTCCTGCCATGTTTTTTACTTAGGGCTTACATTTTCATGATATCTAATCATGTATATAGCCTGGAAGATAGGAGGATTTATGTCATACCGAATGACGACCTCAGAGTCCTAAGAAAGTTAGGGCTTAAATTGCACAAGATGGTTGTGTAAAGGCCTAAATATAAATTGATGATTTATGTTGTGCTAGAAGAGGTCCTATGTTTTTTGTTATTAAACTATGGAAATTTTTACTATTGAAGACCATGTCACGCTTCCCATAAAGTTTGCTCCAAGCTCTTTTCCATAGAGACAACTCCAAAATTTGCAGTTTATTTGGATATTAATGGGCTTTATTTTAATTTAAATTGATCAATGTCAGTTAAGATCCCACTGTACTATCATCCCAACATCATTATTTTCTTTTTAAGTTCACTTAGTTTAAATAAGTTTTTAAGATCATTTAAAATAGAGGACCCTCGTTGGCAACGGTAGGTTACCTCATCCGATAAATCCTCATAAACCCAAAAGGGGAGGATTAAGGGCTTTCAAAATGCTTAAAAGTGTGATAACATTTTTGAAAGTGTGATTTTTTTTTAAATTTTTGTTTCGCAAGTAAAGTATACATGACAAAGTAAAGAAACAGTAAAGTAAAGCAGTAAAAATTGCAGTAAATAAATTATAAATATGTACCTAGATCTCTGCTGTCGCTGCTTGTTTAGTATCATAAAACATAATATAATTATGGGAAACTTAAATACCTTATGAGGAAGTAAAGCAAGAAAAGAAAGAAAGCCCAATGCGAAGAAATCAAAAAGCAAATTATATTAAAATGAGAGCAAGTAAAGCAAAACCCATAGTTACAGATGAAAGATCGAGACTAAGTATAAGGCATTAGTGAGGGCGGGGGCTCAAAGCTGGATTGTGACTTATGATTCCAACTTTGATGAAAGCCGCCAACCCAGCAATCTCAAGAGGGCAATCTTTCACCTCGATCCAAGTGATTAATTTGTGGACCTTTATAACTTTTCATAAAAATTCTTCAATTTTCTTTATGCATGTAGAATCTACTTTAGGAAGCAAAAGCAATGATTTTAGAAAAAGAATCTTTGTTAAATATTGTGTAAAGTAATATAGTCCACATGCTAATTACTCTAATCAGGTTAGGACTATCGACAACCAGAGAGCATTAGGGGCAACTTCCACCATAAGCTGGTGAATAGTATCATCAGTCCTACCCTCTCTCCTTCTCGAGGAGCTTTGAGGTAGGTGATACTACTTCAAATCCCACTTCGCATCCCACATTTTGCACACATAAGCAATGTTTTCATCATCCCTTCCATCTAGACCTCCGACTTATACAAGACCGATGATCCATATGTGATAAAAATATCCTCAGTTGCTCACAAGAATTTAAGTAATTTATCCAAGACTTTATGCCTTGAGCATTGTGTTATTAATGTAGGATAAGCAGTGTAGGGTATTTTATTGGAATCAATGTATTAACGGGTCCCGAGGTATAACTTGGTAGATCTGTAAATTCTTTTATGGATGATTATTTTCAAAAAAGAATAATAGGCCTGAGTGCCCTTCAAAATGTTCAAGAGATTGTAAAAGTGTTGGGGGAATGACCTTGAACATCTTTAGAATCCTCTGAGTCACCTCGAGTTCGTACAAACTTATTATTTTATTGAATTGATCCCTCCTAATTAATTTATTTGTACTATTTTAACTTGTGCTCAGTGAACTTTTAATGTTTTAATTTGACCAAGAGCAGGGTGACTAGAAATTCATTTGATCTTTCACTTAGAAATTATGTGTGCGAACACCCTTAAGGGCAGGTTAAGTTTTTAAGGAATCTTTGCTCTTTCAATTGAATTTGAGCTTGCAGTGTTTGACAAGTGTTTATGATTGATTATGTTATCTTTTCTAAACCTCATTAAGCGATGTTGGACCAAGTCTAGTTCACTATCAAGCTCTTAAGTCTTTATGGGTAGATTTGTAATTTTTGAGAAAGGTTGAATGATGTGAACTTAATTAATGAAAAAAGATTGTATTATCATATAACCAACGATCTAGAGCTTCCAATTAGTGAGTTATTATCTTCTTAACATAATCCCTTCACCTTAAGATCATCCAATTTAATTAACTTCCAAAACACAACAATTTGGGAAATTACTTTTCACCCTTCTATAGAAAATAGAATGAGTTGGTTTTTGTCCTTTAACCCTTTAAGTTTCCATCATTTAAGAGAACTAATTATGATCAATATTACTTTTTTACCATTTGGTTTACCCTAGATTTTTTATTAAGGTTAAAAATCCGTTAATTACCACTTTGCCCTTAGGGGTCTCCACTTCATAATTCATTAAGTTTAACTTAAATGACTTTGAAACTTTTTTGTTACCCCACTCATGTGTCCATTAGAGTATTAGAAAAGAATTTTCATTTTTTCTTATTTTTATTTAATTTTTAAATAATTATTTTAGTCCAAAAATAGGGATTTTCAAAGATAATTAATTTAACCAAATAAAATAAATTTTGTATCCTTAAGAAAATTATTGGAATTTCACTTAGGTTAGAGGACCACTATGAATGATTTTTGTGAATTTCTAAATTATATTTTAATTTTTACAATTTTTAATTGATTTTAATGAATAAATAAATAGAAAATATACTTTATTTTAGAGAAATCTTTTTTATATTTTTCATAAGTTTCTTTGATTCTAAGGATCTCAGAGAAGTAAATTTTGTATTTCTTTTTTATTTCTTTATTTATTTTAATTATTTTTATTTAGAAATTTAGAAAAATACATTTAATTATTTAAAACATTTTTTTAGACCATTGCAAATTTACAAACACCCATTTTAAGTTATTTTCTATGGTTAGGGTGACATTTAGGGCAATTTGGAGTGTTTTCACATTCATGGTATTTTTAGATATTTTTAATTATTTTAAAATTAGAAAATAGCTTAAAGATGAAGTTTTTATTTTAATCTCAATTTTATTTTTTTAAGTTTCTCTAGTGACAAGGAATACTCCAAATCAGTTTTTATATTTTTCTAATTTTTCTTTTATTTATTTTAAACCAGAATTGATATTTACTTATACTTACATTAGAAATGATTTTTGTGTCTTCCAAATTTTTATAGAGGCCTCCTAAGATGAATACCTACAATCATTTTGGTAATTATTTGAATTACTTTATATTTTTCTAATTTTTGTTGATTTTTATTAATTATAAATAGGAAAAATAACTTGAAAATTTTATAAATATTACTTTTATTTTTCTTAAGATTCTTGGTCATAGTGAACCTTCCAAGCAAGATTTTGCATTTTTCTGGCTTCTATTTTTTTTATATTATTCTTCAAATTAAAATAATACTAATATTTCAATATATGTCCTCTGACCTTGAAAAAATTAGATAAGATCCTTAAAGTCATCCAAAATAAACCCTCAAAATTTCATTTGATTTAAATAATTATGTAATTATTTATGATTTGTTTACTCTCTCGGGTATTTAATTTACTTAAAAATAAATAAAAGGAAAATAATTTTAATTATTTGTCCACATTTTTCTCCTTTGTTCACTTAGCATGCTTAATAAATTCACCTCTGTTCAGTGATCACAATGGTATTTTTATTTTATTTTTATGAATTTTCTACATTAAGATTTATATTTTTAAAGTTTATGTATTTATTTAATTCCAAAATACCATTTTTATCTACTTATCCAAGTCAGCCGCCAGCGCAACCTCAACATCTCCGAAGTCCCACGCGTCGTCTGCTAGTTCACTGCACTTTCCATGTATCCTGTCTCGTCAGCACGTGGTTTGCGTTCCTTTGGTCCATCTGACGCAATATGATCCATCCATTCAATACATGTGGGAATGGATGACATCCGTTCATCATCCTTGATTGTCTTAATCCATGAACCGTCTGTATTTTGGACTTAATATCTCACTTGATTTTCAACCAAATAACTTGAGGTTTGTTCTTGCGCCTTCATTGAAGTGAGATGAACCTATCTATGCAGTCAAATATGTATGAAATACAAGTTCACTTTACAATCAATGAAACCGAGATAAAATTTAGAAATTTTGAGTTATACCTTGGCTCACGAGGTGAGGCCTTGATTGGGTTGGCTGGAGACGATCACCTTAAGCTCACGAAGCTCCTCAAAGTGTTGTGTTGAGCTGAGAAGCGGTCTAAGAATGGTTTCAATCGGAGGATGACTCGAGCTTGGTCCTAGGACTATGTTAGGGTACTCAGGAGGGGGATTTTGACTGAGGAAGTGGTTTTGGCAAGTGGGGAAGCTTATTGGATGATCAATTTGAAGTTTTTATGGGTTTGGTGAAATGGCCAAAAAAGTCGTAAATTTCAGTGGTGAAATTAGGTTTTCTTAATGGGAATGGGTGGCTAAGGATAGTGGAATTTCACTTAGGAGGTCTATGAGAAGCTCTGGAAGCAATTGAACAGAGTTTCTTCTAGGTTTTGGATTATCTCTAAATTTGGCCATGGAGGCGACTATTTACAATTGATGGCAATGGGGAGGCCTCATACTGCCATTGGTCGGTGCCAATAAGCTGAGGTGGAGGGTTAAGCGACGCAATTGTCCAATGGGAGAGAGCCACAAGGGATGGGCTCAATTTTGGGTCTAAGGCAAGGTGAAAGCTCTCAACTTTGGGTTTTCAGACCACTAAGGCGGTCGATCAGGCCAGGGGAGGCGGCTAGCTAGCTTGCGGAGGTCAAGGGAAGGTTTAATTGTGATTAGGCTTGGGGTGTGAGGGTTGATGGCATAGGAAAGAGAGTTAACCATTTTTAGATGAGAGGTTTCCATGATTCAAGGGACCCTTGCTCCATGGCCTAAAAGTGGTTTTAGACTAAGATTGAGGTGGCGAAACACAAGCTTAGGATGGGCTAGGGTAATTTGGGTTTAATTAAATCAAAAGGTTAGAGAAAAGCTTGGTTTTGGGCTTAAAAAGGGGTTTGGGCTTGACCATGAATTTTGGGCTTGGCTTGGGCTTGGATCTAGACCAATTGATGGTTCAATATGGCCTAGGGAAATGTCATGAGGGATTAGGAATCAAATTTTGTGAAATTGGAGTGGTTACATAGCTCCATTTAATGGAATTTAGGTCTAATTGGGCTAGAATTTGGTTTAAATTAATCATGGACATGATGAATTTTGATGTGAATTTGAAATTGGGGGAGTTTGAAAATGAATTTGATGGGAATTGGGGGTGATTTGGGAACTTTGGGCATTTAGGGGCAATTTAAGGGTTTTGGTAAATTTTGCTAGATTTGGGTGGAATTGGGGTTATTGGGTGGTTGAGATTGATTTTAGAGATGTTGGTGGTGAATTTGGAGGTTTTGGGAATTTTTTGAACATGAGGGGCATTTTTTGCAATTTTGGGTGGTATAAGGGTATTTTGGGGAAATTGGGGTACTTTGGGCGATTTGGAGTGGTTTGGATCAATAGTTGGTGAGAAGAGACTAGTAGAGTTAAATAAACTTGAAGAAATTAGGCAAGAATCTTACGAAAATGTCAAAATTTATAATACGAAAATAAAGAAATAACACAATCGAAAGATTCTTAGGAAGGATTTTGAGCCTGGATAGGAGGTTTTATTGTTTAATTCTTGATTAAAATTATTTTCTTGAAAACTTAAATCCAAGTGGTCAGGACCATTTATTGTAGTAAAGTTAATCCTTTTGGTGCTATTGATATTGAAGACCCTAAAATTGATAGAGAATTTAAAGAAAATGAATAGAGACTTAAACTCTATTTAGGAAGGAAAAGACAGCTAATAAATGAAATTTTAATGTTGGGTCATCTCATGTAATATCTGGAATCATCGGGCTAAAGAAGTTAAACTAAGCGCTTCTTGGGAGGCAAGCGATGTTGTGTGGTTTGATTGTGTTTATTGTTGTTATTTTATGGTTTGCTTGAATTTGAATGTTAAAATTTGTGTTTGTGTGTTTTGATTACAATTTTTTGATGTAAAATAGCAAATCCTTAGTCTTCTCATTGTGATTAGATTTTAGTATGACTATTGGAAGTAGTAAGAACAATGTTATCCTCTATACCCTAGTTCTCTCAACTGAGCATAGAATTTTCTGGAGTCATGTGAGTTTAGTCATAGGATGGATCCATCTCACTTATTTACTTCCTATTTTTGACCTAGTTTTTCTTTCTAATGGTTTAACCGACCAACTATAAGAGGGGACTAGAGAATGTTTCTTTTTGTTGAACTGACAGAGATGCATACTTTATTGGGTAAGATGACACTTAAGACTGGCAACACATAAGTCGATCTTAACATTATTCGTGTTACCTAGTCAAGAAAGTTATGCTTAAAAATTATATGTAAAGCACCTGCCAGTCAATGGAAGGAGATTCCATTGGAAACTAGGCGTTAGAGAATGGAGATGTGATGAGAATGAGGATGAGCAAACCTCATTTATCACCAATCTAAGATTTTGTGTTGAAATTTATTTAGTGTGACTTATTACTTGGGGAGGAGCAAATATTACAAATTATGTGACTGAGACCAAGTCCTGGGCTTGTGCATATAATCCAGTGGCCCTGACATCAAAAGATTAAAAATCCTACTAGCGCCTAGGCACCAAACTATTGGAGCGTCAAGACCCTTGATAGAAGGAGCAAGTACTCAGCGCCACTATCATGGCGCCTAGTCGCCACTCACACATGGGCGATAAATCGCCTAACCTAGCTTAGCTTAGGTCATTTTCTCGAATCCTCCTCCTCAGCTCTCCTTCGACGATAAAGAGTTAATACTTAGGGCTTCCCCATATCCTTCATTTGCGATTTATTTTTGAAGCTTTGGAGAGCATAAATCATCTCTATGAGGTAAATTCTACTTCCTAAGCTTGGTTTTTTTTTTCCATTTGAGAATTTTAGGGATTTTTGGTGATTTGGAGATTTCTTGGGGAGTTCTTGATTTAGCCCATAGTGCTCATATTGTATGCATCCACCACCAATTTCTACATCATTTCTATGTATTTTCATCATCTCTACACTTCCATGGCTCCAAATACTAAAGTCAGTTCTTCATTTAACAAAAAGAAATTTTTAAGCTCCAAAGCTCAGGAGTATTACAATGATCATATGGTAGCGAAGAAGATGATTACTGTGTGGGGATTTATTAGCCCCAAAGGAGAGATGGAGAGTATGATTTTAAGACGTAAGTGGGAGGTTCTTTGTTACGCAAATTGTGTAGATGTAGTTCCTATAGTTCGGGAATTTTACGCCAACCTCCCTAAGGCTTTTGCAGATTATGTATATGTGAGGGAGAAGTGAGAAGCGAGTAGTTATCTCCCCTTCGAGCATCAATGCTTTATTTTAATTGGGAGATGTCCAAGGGAGTCACTACCCCAACTTCATCCCTTTTGATCCTGATTGATGAAAACATCAATTTCTTAACTAGTGGGAAAAAGAATTGGATAGTGAGGAATGACCATAAGGTCAATTTTTCTTCATCTAAACTTCACATTCTAAAGCTTGGCATTATTTCATTTCTGCCAAGATATTGCTCTCAACCAATTTGAGTGAGGTGACACGTGAGAGAGTTGCTCTCAATCTCTATATTCAAGCCATGAAATCCATCAATATTGGGACTTTGATTTATCACTCTAGTTTCAATGCTACAATGGGAGGATCTACTTTAGAGTTAGGACACCCTTCCACTATTTTTGTTATTTGTCAACAGTCAGGTGTCACTTTTAAGGGGTGGGAAGTGTTGTTTCATCCTTTGAAGCACATGTCTAAAGCCAATGTGATTTTATATAATAAACACACTATTTTTGGGTTTGAAGTGAGTTATTTTCAGCCTTCACCTCGTAACCCTCTACTTCCCATTCACAGACTTGACCGTCCACTAATATGGCCTCTATGTCAGCCAGGATGAATATCATAGAGGAGGACATGTCCTCCATTCAGACTTTAGCTTTCATATGACACATCTTGATTGGCAAAATAAATGCCAATCTTTTTTTTATGCGAATGCATATGCTGCTCGGTTAGAAAAGTACCAGAGGAACCAGTGGATTGGCGGGGACAACTCAGAGGAGTTCCCAACTTGTCCTCTGTATCAGTTATATGAGCAGATGCAGCCAATGGAGGAGAATTAAAAGGAGGAAGAAATTGGGGAGGAAGAACACGACGATACTGATGAGGAGGAGTAGGATTGATTTTATATAGTTCTCTTATTGTTATGTTTATGGATGTACTGGAGTGTATTTTGATTTATTGTTGCTACTATTGTACTCTCTATTTCAACATATATTTTATTGTTGTGAGCTCATTTCTGTTGATTTGCAGAGATATTTAGACTTTCATTGATGTAGTTGTATTTCTACCCAGTTAGCTTTGATATACTTGTTGCTACATAATGTGTATTGTGCTTAAAACTGTTAATTCTGTGATAGGCACATGTTGTAGGAAGTCCGTGAAATTTTTCCCTGCTTACATTTATGTTTCATATTGTGAAATATGCTAAAAATTAAGTTTGAGGGGTGGAGAAAAATCGTTTTAGTTGCTTAAAGTTATATGACCTCAATAACATATATTTGAACTTTTATACTTTTAAATTTGAGGAATGTGGAGTTAATTTAAAATTACTATAATTTTTTAGGAAGGAAAAACATATTTTCTTTATTTTAAATTCTATGTAAATGAAACTAGACTAGAGTTAAGATAACTTATTATTCAATAAGTAGAAAAAAGAATTGTTCATTTATTTCTGAAATGCAATGTATTTGTGAAATTCAATATTCTTAGATATATACTTATTAAGAATTGAGTCTCTATTAAATCTTTATTTTTAACTAGTGCTTATTAATTTTTTACAAGCCTAAAAACTGAAGGGGTGTGATAAGTTTCATTTTAAGGAGGTGATAGTGGAAAGTTTCATTTTAAGGAGGTGATAGTGGAATTCAAAATTATTAAAAGAGGCCTCTAGATATAGTAATCCTCCTTGAGTTATGCTAAGGACTAAAATATACATCCTAAAGCAAGTAAAAATAAAATAAGAAAAATAAAAAAAAAGAAAGAGAAAGGATGAAAATGTTGAAGGAGGAGAAACTTCAGGAGAAGAATTATCAAAAATTAATTTTACCCTTTCTGGAGTTGAAGCTTTATTGCATTGCCAAACTTGCTTATGATGTACTAGTAACTCTTTTTAAGTAGAGAATTTAAATTTTGTTTTTCTAATATCCCAAAACTAACAAGTATTAATTGATTTTTAAATAAAAAATAATTTATGTTTTTTCTGATTGAATGAAAGGTTTCTATACCCTAGAACTAGGCTTATTTACTAGAGTTAACTTAGAGATGCACTATGAATTTCTTGAGTCAAAGTTTTTGATATTTTTAACTAAACACACTCCCTCAAATTAAATTATTTTGATATAAACATTCTAGCATTACTTGAGGACAAGTAACCTTTGAGTTTGGGGGAATTTGATGTGTGAAAAGATTGCATGAATTCCTTTACATTTTGCACAATTTTTGGATGAAATTGTATTTTAGAAAAATGTATTTCTATGTTTTTCTTGCAGGTAAAATAGGTTTTAGAAGTAGAGAGAATTGGAAAAGACAGACTGAAAAGGAGTTGAAATGGAGCAAAATGTTACATACTAAGCTGGGGCCTTAGCGCCAGACTTTTGGGGCGCCTAGGCGCCAGCCCCCAATTTGAGCATCCGAGAGGTCATCGCCGGCTGAACAACCGAGAGGTCGGCACCTAAGCACCAGCCACTGCGCTCCAAGGCCTCAGCTATGAAGGCTAAGGCCTTGACACTAGAAACGTTGAGAGCCTAGGTGCCATAACCAAATTTTGTGCAGTTGCAGCAGCTCGATCCACCTATTCAAAGCGTCTTTTGGGCTGACTGGAGGCAATTTGCACATAAAATATTAATGGATATATAATGAAGACTTAAATACATTTGACAGGATTTTTGGAGAGATTTTGGATATGGAGTCTCTAGAGAGTTTCAAAGATCATTTGGAGAAGACTTAGGGAAGTCCCATTGATCATGAGAGTGGAAGGCTTGCTCTAGGCTAGAGAGAGCAAGTCTAGAGTAGGGAATTGGTGAGTATATGAGTGTTAAAGTGAGGAGAGTTTACAGGAAGGTAATAATGGCATTTTTGAAGCATTCTCAAGGCGATATTGACGGAGAGACATAAGTATTATTCTATTTAAGTCTTGTATTTTTCTGCAAACACTTTGGTATGTGGATTCTCTTTGTTTCAATGAAATTATATGGTGATTTCTCTATGTTTTCTAAGTAATCTCCTCTACCTTTTTGTTATGGTGATGTAGTATGATGTGTAGGAATATGGAAATGATTCTAAATTGCTTTTAATCTTTTAATGTGATGATTTTCCTTCTGCTTTTCATTTACCTGTCATTCTGGCCAAATGGATTGATAAAATCTGTTGTGAACCCATAATGACTCGGGAGAGTTATGGCATGAACAACTAGGATTATCACGTTGAACTATAGGATATGAAGCAAAAGTACTCTATAGAGAGATGCACATGAATAGGGAGATAATCATTTTTGGGTTCCAAGTGGGGCTTAAAAAATTAAGGCTACTTTAACCAAACTTCTTTATGCACTAGGAAGAGAGTAAATAAGATAAATGTTTTAATTTGTCACTAGCCTCATTTCAATTTGCATTTTCTCATTTTCTACACTCCACTACTATCATTGTAAGGAAGGGTAGCTTTAACATCTGGTTATCGCCAATTCACATAGGATAATTAGAATTTATTTAGGAGTAACTTTAAACTTATTTGCATTATAGTAGGGACTGATAGCATAACTTAAGTTTCTTTAAATTCCGAACTGAGAATGAATTAAATAGGCTAGAATTTTCCTAAATTAGCTCACCCCATTTCTATGTTGGATCGACACTCTGGAAGAAAAAAAATCCGATACTACTTTGATTGTACACTTGTGTAATCCACCTAAGTATTGAAGCATTTGTATGGGGTCAACTGGCCACTTTATTAACATTCATGATGCCTTTGGTATTTGTAAGATAGCCCTTAAAGGGGGGTTTATATAGACACTAATAGTATAGGCTTGCAAATATAGACATAATTTTTTGTCAAGAATAATATTATTAAGGTTTTTTTATTCGTCAATGCAAAAAGTCTTTTTTCTAGAGGATTTTACAATTTAATACGTGGGCTATAGAACTATTTGTTCCTCTCTAATTATGACTAAACAAATCAAATATGAAGACATCATAAGATAAAGATATAGCATCTCACCTTGCATGATTTTGATAATATAGATGGTCAAGCTAAGTATTTTCAAAAGTAGTTTTAAATTCATCCATCCATCGAAAATAGTACTTTGAACCGCCTCTTAATATGTTAAAAATGGTAGATATCTATCTCATAATACTGCAAGAAAGTTGTTATCCTTCCATTTAACCATTGTATTTCTTTGATGTCTTTAGGAGGTGTCATATTCTCAAGTGTCTTAATCTTCTCAGATTTCACTTCGATTCCACGATGAGTAATCATGAACCCAACATATTTACCTACTCTAATAACATAATTAGTTATGTTGAGGCATATATCATACTTCTGAAAAAGATAAAAATATTTTTTTTCAAGTTGGAAATATGTGAGAGGTTTCTAAACTCTTAACTAACATGTCATTGATATATATTACTATGGTATGTTCAACGAGGTTTTTGAAGAATTTATTCATAAGAAGTTGGTCGATTGCACCGGTAATTCTAAACCCAAATAACATCACTTTGTAATAGTACATAACTTTATCTGTTTGGAAGGAAATAGATTTCTCATCAACGTGATTCATTTTTATTTAATTGTATAAGCATCCATAAAACTAAGCACTTGATGTTTAACAATTTTTCTATTTGGAGAAGAGGAAGCTATCTTTCAGACAAACTTTATTAAGTTATATATAGTCGACAAGTATCCTCTATGTTCAAAAATTCTTCTTAGCCATAATGATGTTCCTAGCCAAACTGAATGATGAGCTTCTCATATGAAATTAGACTGGAGAAGTTTGTTGACTTGTTGTCTGATTGCTTGTTGGCATTCTAGAGCAAAATTTTGCTTATTTTGAGTGATTGGTTTTTATGTGTGGTTTATTTTTACAAAATGCATAATTGCTTCAAAGTCAACCTAAGCACATCTATAGAGATCTTAACATATATGTCTTGATTTTTAGGGATAAATTTCACATATTCCAACTTTTGCTCATCAAATAGTAATGACTCAAGCTATACTATCTGTGATGAATGTTCCTCTGAAGAAAAAAAATACAAATCAAGTCTTCTACTAGCAAAGCTCATTGGGATATATCTTCGTCTCAGATGTAAGAACTCTTGATCCTAAGAGTCACTGATGGGCACGATTAGGTTAGTCCAAGATAACACGATTTTGCTATTTATTTATCTCCATGTACAACTCCAGATTTTGTCAAAAATTTTACTTTAAGGTATGGTATAGAAGCCGTGACACTAAAAGATGACTGGAGGGGTTTTGCAAAGAAGCATTATATGATGATTCTAATTTAACAACTATGATTTAAATCAAATGAGTCATCTACTGAGAGAATAATCCTAATATAACAAGGTGAGAAATTATTCCCACGATACTTACTACATAGTTATCAAAATCGTAAAGTAGACTAATAGCAAGTTGAATTTTTTTCATGGTCAATTCAAGACCAAGGAAGGTTGGATAAAATAAGATATCGAATGAACTTCCTCCATCGATTTGGCTTTTTTAACATTATAACAAATTTCACCAATTTCATCGCTTATAATAAGAGGATCTAAGCAAGGGATTTGAACCCCCGCAAGATTAGATTCATCAAAGGTGATAGAGTGACTGACACAAGATTTCTTTGGTAAAGGCTCTTTATTTGCAATGATAAGAACCTGCTTGAATATTAATGATACTCTTACAATTGTTCCAACGGTAGCCTGACGACTCTTTTGTTGCTTTTGGGACCGATGTCCTCCACTAGAGGTGTTATTATATTAGTGGATTTTAATTTATAAGAATTGACCTAAATATCATTATTGAATTAACATTTCAATTTCATCTTTAAGTTGATAACATTTTTTGGTGTTAAGGTTACTATTTCGATTGAAGTGACAAAATTGCTCTTTATTCCTCAAATTTGTCTTCCAAAAAATGACCATTTAAGATTTTTTTATCTAGAATTGTCATCAAAATGTTAACGCCGATGTGTTAAGCGGAATTTATTCCTTCTCCGATCAAAGTTCCTATTTCTATGTTTGAGGGGGCAAGTCATGGTTTCCCTGGCTCGTACTTCTTTTGTTGGGGTGCTTGAGTAGTATCTCTGAGATTGTTCTTACACTTTCGTATGATTGGTTCAAATTTCTTTTTAGCTGCATCGGTTGTAATTTTTGCTTCAATGTGATAGATGAGGTCAGCATATAGGCAAACTATTTCTTACATTAAGAATGAGTAGAAAAAATCAAGATGAAATCCATCAAAAATATGCCTCCTTAGTAATATCTTAGTGAATTCCCTTCACTTTAACGAATCTCAAGGAGGTGAAAAGATTCTGTCAATAAATCGATTTGTGATTGAATGTTCCACAAATAATTTTTTAAGCTCGTCAAATATATGAATGATCTCTCCTGCGAGTTAATAAAATCAAGTACGTGTCTGGACATTGTGTAGTAGAAAAAACTTGACAAAGGAGCGCATCAAAAGCTCATTGTATGTCCATATGGCTCTATAGTGACCAATGTATTCATATGGGCCAGACGCCCCATCACAATAATCATTACTTGAATGCTTGAACCCACTTGGAATAGGGAGTTGAAGGACGATCTCAGTCAAAGGAGAATCTCTTGAGAAAAACGTCAAGCAGAGAAATAAATGTTATCCCTTAGAGAAAACTCTTCTTAGACTAGGCATTATCACTCATCACCAATTACATGATATCGAGCCAAGTTCTCCACACATGTTGGAGGTTTGTTGCTAAGCTTACGTGCTTGGTATGGATTTGTAGAGCTAGCAGTATACGAGAGGTTAGTTTTCGAAAGAGAAAGTTCAGTGTAAGGGGTGCTAATTGTGTACTTTTAATCCATGCATTTTAAGATAATTTTGTCAATCCATTATGCACTACTGTCGGTTGTCGAGCCTCACTAACAATTCGAGGATTTTATTTTGAGATTCATTCATTCTTCATACACGATTTATAAGAAGTGCAAAGAAGGTTCTTCTGTTAGATAGATGATGTATATTATTGGAAAATGAATCAAAAACTTAGCATCCCAAACTTTGAGATTACATCTTGCAATGATGAATATTAGAGCAATAAGATCTCGTGTATTGTGTTGTTAGCTATTGATGAAGTGCAAACTTCTATAAACAGGAATTTGTTTCCAATAAATGGAATCAAGCTGCTGCGTGCCAAAAAAAATTTATGGTGATAGAATGATAAATTAACATCTTGGTGTTACGCGAAGATCCAACACACGCACACGATTAAAAAAATGTACTAGGAGGAATCACCTTTTTTTTGTGAATAAGTTGAAAAGAAATTACGGGAACTAGCACAGGTAGAGTAATCCACTATATGTATGTAAGTACAAGAGCACACCATTTTCTCACAACAAGAATATAGCTACAATTTCACTGAAAATTATACTTGTCGAAAAATATGTGTTAGGAAATTTAACAACCACAAACTAACTACAATGTTTGCGATTAGTTATAGATGGTCGGTGATCGGCAATTGTAAGTGGTAACGGTGGGAAGTGGTTAACAATGGTCGGTGGCTACGAAGCTGATGTTTGATGGTTGTTGGTGGCTATAGAGGCCAATTGTTACCCTCCAAGTCTTCTCCAGAACATGCTGAAATTTCTATTCCTTCTCTTCTTCCCTCACTTTACTTTGTGAGGGGGGTTATATAGCCTTTTGGGTGGAAATTTTTAGTTTTTTTATGAATAATTTTCTAATCATTTGATCGAGCAACTCATGTTCATCTCCCATAATCTCATGTTCATCTCCCATAATCATGATGATTTTTAAGGATTTTAATGTATTAATAACATCAAAATTGAGTGATCTTAAACTTATTGAATTTTTTTCATCGAGACACTCGATTTGACTATAAATATGTTAAATTACAATTCATTTAACCATGAAATTGAACGAACTAAAGCTTCCAATTATGCTTCAACGACTTTATTTAAGCTTGAGTTGACCTAGATTATAACTCGTTCTTATGTTAATAACTTTACCCTATGGAGCAAATAAATTTGATTATAAATTTATTGAAATCAAGACCACGATAACCTTCTTTTTGAATTTAAAAAGTATTTTATTCAAAAATACATCGAGAAACATGTTAGATAGAAAATTGTTAATGGCACATGAGAAATTAGATATTTTTCTAACATAACAGAAAGAAATGCAAGCCTGCACTTGCACATTTCTTCATCTCCACTTCTAATCACAAAATTCAGAACCCTCTCCCATGTTTTACTTGTTTTTCTTTTTTTATTTGAGTATTACTGCATTAAGCATTCATCAAAACACATTTTTAAGAAAGTATATTCATTCATAAATGAATATAAAATTAAAGTTCTCATTTTAGATGGTGTTTCGACGGCAGTGGTGAACATTAAAATCAATATTAATACTAAATAAATTTATCAATTTTTACAATTTTGAAAAACAAGAGTTCATATAACTTCAAGTAACCATCCCAAAGGAAAATGCTAACTAGATTAAGTCCAGTTCCTAGAATTGTGAACACTTCACTTTAACAACATAATCACACTTAACATTTCCAAAAAAAATTTGACACAGCTATGAGGCAAATAAATAAAATAAAAAACAACAGGAAAGGCGATAACATTCGATTAGTAGGAAATAACGAAATGTGACAACTCGAAGAACATAGCAGTCTATAGACAAAATAATATGTAATTGAAGAATTGACTTCAATAATCTATTACTTTCATATATTGAAAAAAAAAAGAGTAAAGTTTAAGCCGATATTAGAGCTTAATTTCATGTCAATAAATAAACTAGAAAAGAAGAGAAATCAACAGCAAGCAAAATTAGAGTATGAATAAACATAATCCGTAAGGTTTCCAAAATGTTATGTAAATCACAATGGAGGATAGAAGAACGAAGAGACGGAAAATCCGAGGAAAAGCAGACCGCCGATGGTAGCTACGATGGTAGCTACGGTTCGCTGAAGAGATCTTGGATGCCAACATGCTCCCTCCCACGACGGCAACTGATGTACATACCGTGTGGCCTAATGTAGCACCTACAGCTACTCCTACAGCATTCTTATGAGTAGCCAGCTACATGAAATATATACTTGAATTAATGGCAAGCTATAAAATGAAATCACTTTTAGTTCAGGGATCACATTGATAAATAATAATAATGAAAAAAAATGCCAAATTATTACTTCGCTCAACGCATCTCTTTACACTATTTGCACATATCATGAATCAGCTATTCCCAACCCGGCTTGAATTTCATAACGCAGACGGGTAAATAAAAATGTTTAATTTGATAAAAAATCATGAAAATCAAACGGCAATGTTGAAATTTGAGAAAACATTGTAAACATAGGCCGAACTTGAGAATAAAAAGGCTAGATGAGATAGCACAAACAAGAACAAGCCCAGAAAAGGACGAGTGGGATACGAGAGCTTACAGCAATTGTGGTTATCTGGCTGCGATCCCCCCATTCCGCTAAAAATGTCAAAATGAAAGACTGCATGAACAGAAAAAAAACATAATAACAAACATTTTCAAGATTGTCATCATGGATACCGTTTCAAGGATTGATAGAATAATATTTGGGATGTCTACATAAAAAAGAGGCCGGTTTACACGTACAGAATAGCATGATAAACTAATAGGGAATTTCCAAGTCTAAAAATAAAAAAAGAGCATTTACATATATATACCACCCACTAATTATGTATTTACATCTCTAACACCTAATCTTTACTCTTAAATTTATAACACCCAATAGTTTCATCACACCAACAATATCACTAACGCAGTAGCTAACCAGGAAGCATTTACACGACGTTTGCTACAGTGCTACGGTGCTGCAACCCTACTACAGTATCATGGGACTGTTTTTCACCCAACCGGCCCAGACATGGGAGGGCCGACTGGCGCTCCCATGCTGGTATGGCCCCTCCTTACCATAGGGGGATTCCTAATTATCTAGGGCTTATATATGTGATTATGGTGTTCTATGTTTTCAGTTTTTTCATTTTTATGTTCAAGACAGCCATCGGCATCACGATTTCTCCATTCTAGGGCTGTATACAAAGGCGAGGGATGCTTCAGTTGTTCGTTCGAGATGTTCTTCTAAGAGATCATGTGGTGCTCCAGCTATAGCTTGTTCTCGAGTGGGTATTTATCTCCAACTTTTCCACCCCCCACATCCTTCCTTTCACTACCACCGTCATCTTTCCCTGTTGCAGCATGCCCCGCACAGCATATCTTCTTGAATTTCTGTAGTTCTGGCTGCCACCATCGCCTTCCCTTCCTTTTCGCTGTTGCTACTGTCCCAAGCCTTCCACTTCGCTTCCCCGCTCCCCTCCCTTAGCTACCACTGCCTAGAACCCTTCTTGCTATTGTTCGCTTGTTGTTCTAGCACACCTATCCTGCTGCAACTGCCCCAAACAGCAAGGTGTTGCTGCTTGGGGGTGGAAAAAATCAGAGATAAATACCCACTCATCTTTTCTTGTGGCAGCATGCCCCGCACAACATATCTTCTTGAATTTATGTAGTTCCGGCTGCCGCCATCGCCTTCCCCTCCTCTTCGCTATTGCTACTGTTCCAAGACTTCCGCTTCGCTCCCCCGCTCCCCCGCTCCCCCGCTCCCCTCCCTTTGCTACCACTGCCCAGAACCCCGTCTTGCTATTGTTCGCTTGTTGTTCTAGCACACCTATCCTAATGTCACTGCCCTTGCTACTGTCGGGCAGCCCCCCTAAGTATCTCCACCCAGAACCCCTTCTTGCTATTGTTCGCTTGTTATTCTAGCACACCTATCCTGCTGCCACTGCCCAAAACAGCAAGGTGTTGCTACTGTCGGGCAGCCCTTCCAAGTATCTCCAGGCGCCAATCCGCCCTCCCACACCTGCAACTGCCTCTAGAAGCTCACCCTGCTGTTGTTCCCTATCATCGACACGATCCGGAAGAGCCTATTTTTGCTTATTTTTTGTCTATTCCAGCCATTACCGGTTCGTTTCGCACAGGACAGAAAGTTGATGTGATGTTATCATTGATTTCCCGCTATCCCGCACCTTCCCCACCCAGGATCCATTTTTCCAAAGCTCGTAAGGTCCATCACCGCCACCAAAAATTTACCCTAGTCATGTGTTGTGTGTCGTGTTTGTTGTCATTTTCATTTCCGTTTGTGAGATTGTATTTCCCTATTTTGAATTCAGCAATAATATTTTATTTTTCTATTATTGTTTGGGTTAACGATTTCATTTGGTATCAGAGCTAGCCTAACCTTAATCCTATCATAGGATTTCTAGTATCCCCAAAACCCTTCCTTCTGTTGATTTTTTAAAACCACCACCCAAAAATTTCTCTCACCCCACATCACTCCTACGCACCTCTTTCTACCTATCAACGCATAAACCTTAATTACGCCACAGAAAAGATAATTGTCGGAGAATTGGATGAGTTGACATGTCACAATACTATTTATAAGAAATTCGCAAAGTGATGTCCAAGAACCATCTTTCTACTATGGATATCAGTAGTTATCAATCTTCTCTCGTCTTATTACAAAGATTACTATGATAGATGTCCAAGAACCATAATATCAAAGATTACTATTAATGTATTACAAAGATTACTATGAACGCATTACAAAGATGTCCAAGAACCATCTTTTTTCCAATTCATTTAGTTTCTTGAATACATAAGATATTAATCTTTCTATCAATCATAATATCAACTACTTCCATTAATTTACCATTGAGAGCACCTAAGTTATCAATCTCCTTAGTCTTTTCTCCAACTCATTTAGTTTCTTGAATACATAAGATATTAATCTTTAATCTTTTTAATCTTTCTATCAATCATAATATCAACTAATTCCATTAATTTACCATTGAGAGTACCTATATTCCAAGATCTTATCCTAATATTAAATTAATTAGTTTCATCGACTAACTTCTTTACCTGCATCCATTTGTAATGTGAAAACCCTTGTTTATTTGACACCACCCGGGCGCCAGTGTAACGGTCACGACCCTTGCACACTTATCACTATATTCAAGCTATACAGCACGCCACTTCGAGGGACGCCCTAGCAGTTACACAATGATAAAAAGAATTCATGTCATAATTTTTTTTGACAAGTTTTACGCTGGTTGTCGAATACCTAACGTAACCCTCATCTTTTCTTGCATAAAGTATTAGTAATAGCAAAATCATACGCTAAAGCAAGATCAAAAATGACTTTACTTTCTTCAATAGTCACTCCAAAATCACAGCCACCATGAATATTTCTGAAATCTTCTAACACTCTACCGACATGTCCATTTAAATCTCCAACAAAAATTCTTTATTCAAGAGGTATGGCAGTGTTGATGTTATATAATAACTGAAAGTAAATATAAATTGAATCGGCAATGTGGGACAACCATCCCTACAGTTAAACTTAAGATCGAAGTGGGGTGCAATTGGGAGTCTATCTTTCATTTTGAAAATTTGGAGAGCGAGAGAAAGAAAGACAAAATGTGAAAGAGTCGTGTCTTAGTCGAGCAAAAAAGAAAAAGGAAGGAGAGGAGTCCTGTGTTTCTATTGCTTGAGATTTGAAGTCATGCCCTCTTTGTGTGAAGAGAGGAGGCGAGCAAACTTCATGCATGAAGGAGGAGAACCAACCATGCCTTGAAGCGGAGCGAAGCCTTCGTGCAAAAGAAAGGGGAAGCCAAGCCTCACACGTGACATCGTTGTCACGTCGATCCCTAGCCGAAGGAAGAAATAGGAGGAGGCGAGGTAGATCTCAAGTTGCAAGAGGAGCCCGTGCCTTAGAGTGTCGGAAGAGATATTCACATAAAAGAAGAATAAGTCGAAAGAGGAGAAGAAAAGGCCGAAAAAGCAAGAAGGGATGCGGCTCTGTCGAGAGGAGGGGAAGCAAGAAAGGATGCGGCTCTGTCGAGAGGAGGGGAAGCAGACCACGCTCGAAGGAAGAAGGTACAAATCTCTAAGAGAATTGCGGTGCGAGCGGAAAGGGTTATCAACCAAAACATATAAGGTGAGTTTTAATACTCATTTTAATTAAGTTATTTAATTAAAATTTTATATATATTTAAGTTATTATTTGAATGTTAAATTTAAGTGTATTCAAGTTAGGATTGAACCAATTACGTCTCGAATTAGATGGGAGGGAGAAAAGGATGACGCAAACTTACTGTACGATGGAAGAAGAAAAATCATGGGCTTGAAGTGGAGAGCAGAAGCTCTAATTTGTGTGGCCGAAGACAAAGGTAAGTTAGGGGTTTTATAATGATAAGTATTTGAATTGAAATAATTTTTTACTTACAAAATGATAATAATAGGTTTAACTTAATTAGATATTAAAGGCGAAAGATTAGGTACTAAATCAAATGGACTTGTAAGGGGAAAAGAGTAATCTTGCGCACAAGAAAGCAAACGAAATCTTTCAAGGTAAGGATTTATGTACTTATTTTTATGTGTTCACTTTAATTACATATCATTAGATAGATTTTAAATTTTTACTAGTGCAATTAGTTGAGAATTTTTTATTCAAAAGTTATTTGGAAGAAAAATATTTAAATAAAATAGATATATTTAAGTCTTTCTTTTAAGATGGGATTCTTATAATTATATGAACATTTAACTGATATAAGTGATAATCAAGGAAGTTAATGGATAAACTTTTATAAAGGTCTTTTAAGACAAAGGCAAGTAATTATTTTTAGATGTATTAAATTAATGATAATTTAATAAATAATTTCTTTAATGCTTTAGATAGATATTTTTATAATTATGTCATATTGTGAGTTTGAGAATTAAAGGTAACGAAATGAGAAAATAAAAAAAATGATTATTATGCCTATAAATGAATTTAATTAAAGAAAATGAAACGTAAATGATTAAGTCAACTAAGATTACTCTCAGATGGTACTGACAAGGGATATAATGTACCCGTACACGATAAAGATAATGAAAATAGTTAAAATAAGTTTTTAGGTGCAAATTTTCCAAGGTATCTATGATACAATTTTGAGAATGCCTTCAGGTACGATAATATCCTAATATGAATTTTTAAAGAGGTTAAAAAAAACTTAACTTAAAATGAAAAGGGTTAAATTTAAAATGAAAACTTAAAGTTTCATTAAGTGATAAACTAAATTTCTTTTGTTTATTCATACATAGCATTTGCATATATATTTAATGCATATTAACATTGTAATTGTTCACTAAGTTGTAGTAATATTTATGTCTAAAAAAGAGAAGTTGTAGATTGATATGTCTGACAGAAAATATTTAGTTTACATGAGAAGAAATACAGCTGATAGATATTATGATAATAGTTTCTTTATATTGTTTATTTCTGGATAGTAATTTTTTGTTATATGCTAATTTGAGATGTTGCCTGCAGACTATGCAATTATTTTTGGATATTTAGATTTTTGTGTTGTATTTTGTGATTTTTTAGAGACTCTTATATTTATTAGATGTTCTGAAAATTTGTGGAAAGT
The DNA here is from genome assembly GCF_001263595.1 of Phalaenopsis equestris. Classification (NCBI taxonomy): domain Eukaryota; kingdom Viridiplantae; phylum Streptophyta; class Magnoliopsida; order Asparagales; family Orchidaceae; genus Phalaenopsis; species Phalaenopsis equestris. The sequence continues at coordinate 63,343 of NW_018253930.1, read as the reverse complement.
AAATGAAATGTTTATATTGTACCTGATTTAGTTAATGCTAAGCTATCAGACCGAGTTGTGATACAATCACTTAGATTCAGGCGAGTTCATCAAGTGGCTTGGCTTCAGACTGTGAAACTTTTCATCGAGTACCAGAAGGTTCCACCGGACATAAAGGTGAAACTAGTCGCAAGCAAGTTAAAAAAGAGTGCATTCTTTTAATGGAAAAATTTGAACCATGTATGTTAACATTAGAGAAAAGACAATCACTACATGATCCATGATGACATAGAAGATATAGTGCAAGTACCAACCAGTTCACTACACATCGGATGTTCCGACTCCGGCTTCAAACGTGGAGGGATCACATCACCAAGCTACCACCACATCTTATAAGCAAGGTTCAACTTCATGATCTTACAGCCAAAATACCTCAAGGGGAACATCTAAGCCAACCTCGCCTGAGGATAAGCTGATTTAGAAGATCATGTGAAGCCAACCAGCATTTCCAAATTTTTCCTCGCCAAAAAGTACATCAACAGTCATAGATTTGGGCATATAGAATTAAATAGCTAAATTAGAAGAATAATCTCTTTCACATATCAGGGAGCAGTTAAAGAAATGAACAATTACATAGTAGACATTAAAGAAAGTGAGGACAAAAATGAGTGTCAACTACCAGCTAACAAGGAAGAGATGTCATCGATTCCAATTAAACCTAAAAGAGAGATTCCAGTTGGTTAATAGTATATTTTAGAAGGTAGTGAACCTTAGTTAATGGGCGTTAATGTAAAGTATGAGGTAGTAATGCCTCGAACTATTTTTTTGTCGGCATGGAAATGAGCATAAGCAAGGCTGACATTGAATGTCTGAACGAGCCAAAGAGTTGAGGAGAAGCTGATGCCAGGCATAGGGCAACCTCAAAAAATATATTTTCAGACTTTTCAGATATATAATCTACTCCCAGAATAGCACTTACTAAGGGAAGTCCAACATGTTAGAGATGAAATATTTTGCTCAACTTTTGGAAGGTTCTATGAAGTTATTTGGGTGGTAAATTTAACAGTGTGCCCATCGATAGATGATCGGACGGAATGGATGAACCAAAACATTTAAAATCACATTAGGATCTTTGGGGAAAAAGCACATCCTACAGTGGGATTCAAGTCTTTAGAGAAGAAGACAGAGGCATCTTCTGAGTGTTACACTTCAGTGTAGTCCATATTGCCATAGATTTAATTCTAGAGTTGACTCATCCAGGCATATAACTTCATAAAACCTTTCAAAAGTTGAGCAAAACTTTTCATCTCTGACATGTTGAACTTCCCTTAGTAAGGGTAAATTTAACAGTGCACCCATCGATAGATGTTCAGACATAATGGATGAACCACAACATTGAAAATCACAGTAGGATCTTTGGGGAAAAGCACATCCTATAGTGGAATTCAAGTCTTTTTAGAGAAGAAGACAGAGGCATCTCTTGAGCGGTTATACTTCAATGTAGTCCAACTTGCCTAGATTTTATTCTAGAGTTGACTCATCCAGTCAAAGTTGCTTATCATATAAATCTATTCAAGTAGAATTACTTTCTTGGAATTTGGCTCATGAAAACCTATGTCATTATGCAGCTCCAGCTCTAGTTATGCCAAAAATGGATGGATACTTATTTTATCAGGATGTGTTTTGGAATGATACCTACATGATTGACTTGTTGGGAGCTCGCAATATTTCTGCAACCTTCAATTGGGCTGACTTCACTACTATGAGGAGACAAAAGCTTTGAATGATGAGATTGAAGCTCACTCCATCCGGGGAGACTGGCACGGGAACTACTCATGAGGCATTTAAATGACGTATTCTACAGCGTGCTACTATATTGCGACATTAGCTCCAATACCGCGGAACTATTTTTCGCAATTCCTTCATCTGGACCAAATGGGTCAAGACTTGGGAGGTCTGACCGGTGCTACCAAGTTGGTTTGACGCCTCTTTTCTATAGGAGGATACAATTCTAGTTATCTAAGGCTTATACATGTGATTACAATGTTTTAGGATTTCAGCTTTAAGATGTTTCTATTCAGAATAGTCGCAGATGACCTGATTTCTCTCTTCTAGGGATGTATCCAAAGGCGAGTCGTCCTCTGGTTGCAGCACGTCCGAGGTGGTGATCTCCTTCCAAAGGATCAGATAGTGCTCTGGATGTAGCTCACTCATTCGAGAGTATTTATCTCTCACTTTTCCACTCCCCCCCCCCATCCTTCATTCGTTGTCGCCATCATTTTTCCTTGTTGGAGTCACCCCACAAAACATATATTGAGAAATTTCTATAGTTTCATCCATCACCTTCCCCTCCCTCCTCTTCAATGTCGTTGATGTCCCAGGCCTTCTGCTTCGCTCCTCCGCACCCCTCCTCTGCTACCGCCGTCCAGAACCACTTCTTGCTAATGTCTGCTAATTGTTCCAACACACCTGACCTACTGCCACTGCATCAAACAATAAAGTATCGTTGTTGATCAGTAACACCCCCACGACCCCTTTGTGTTTCTCTTCAGGATAGTTGTCGACGTCCTGGTTTTTCACTTCTAACGATGCATCCAAATGCGAGTCGTCCTCCAGCTGTAGCACGTTTGATGTGGTGATCTTCAAAAAAATCAAGTGGTGCCCCCCAATCCCTATTGCAGTCGCCCCACAAAACATATATTGATGAATTTCTGCAGTCATCGCCTTCCCCTCCCTCCTCTTCAATGTCGTTGATATCCTAGGTCTTCTGCTTCGCTCCTCCACACCCTTCACCTGCTACCGCCGCCCAGAACCCCTTCTTGCTTATGTCTGTCAATTGTTCCAACACACTTGACCTACTGCCACTACATCAAACAACAAGGTGTCGTTGTTGATGGGCAGCACCCCCACCCCTCCACGTCTCTCCAGACACCAATCCACCCTCCCACACTTGCTACCGCCCCAAGAAGCTCACCCCGCAGTTGTTCCCTCTCATCCGCGCGCCCCAAGAAAGCTTATTTTTGTTGAATTCCAGTTAGTTCCCGTCATTCCTGGAACGCTACCGCATAAAACACCAAGTTGATGTGGTCGTACCGCTGATTCCCCGCAATCCTGCACCTTTACCACATTGTCGCCCAGCTTTTCAAAGCCCCTAATGGCCACCGCCATCACCTGAGATTCACCTTAGTCGTGTGTTATTTATCGTGTCTGTTGTTATTTCTATTTTGGTTGTGAGATTATATTTTTCTATTTTGAATTGAACAATGATATTTGATTTTTCTATTGTTGATTGGGTGACTCTGATATTAATACTACTTAAACTTTTTCAAAAGTAAAATACACATTTTCATGCATAGGGCATATATGGAAAAATTGAAGTTTAGGTGTTAGATATGTAAATACATAGGAATTGAGTGGTATGTATGTAAATCTTCCTAAAAAAATGCCATATAGAAAAAAATAAAAAGAGCACAACACTGTATAAACATACCTCTAGGAAAATAGGCGTGCAAAATCTGGATAATAAACGACGATACACTGATTTTCCTTGCCCAGCTTCAAGCTTTTCTTCTACCTGTATTTTCCAAAGGATTCACACAACTGAGAGCACGTTGGAATTAAATTTTTAAGGAGAGATTGACCATAACATAAATGAAATATTCTGGCTTTTCATTAAATTTCAACGAGTTTTGCAACATTATATGTGCTCGTATGGCGTCGTGCTGATAATAGACTTCAATTGCTAAATAAACAATAAATTCATTACCACATTAAACCTCTTTGAAACTCTTTGTAGTTTATCTAAGGAAAAACACGGTTGCTTGAAAATGCATTTAGAAAACACGGTGGTTTACTATATTCTGGCTTGTAGTTGGATAAAATCAGACATCAAATATTTCATTTAAACCCAAAATACAACTTAAAAATTCTTTAAATATGATTTCATTTTCAAATACAACATTTATCAAATAAAATCATCATTTTATAAAACATATCTTTATAAAAAAAAGCAGCCAGAAGAGCCTAAATTACTTCATATCCAAAAAAAACACCCTTTTGGGGTTGATGAATAGTTCATTGAAAATCTATTAGATTTGTTATTTAACTTCACTCCAGTGGGCAACTATCATAAATTCAAACTTTCTTTTTTCGTTCATGAATTGCTGCTGCACGTCATCATTCAAATTCCTAGCACACAAATGTTATAGTTTCTTTTTAGCATAACCTAGAACTCTAATGTCGATGCTGGGAAACAGCATGTTTTGGAAAAGGTAACAGTAAGGTAGAATAAAAATAAAACAAAAACGCTCACATGCATTTATAAATAAAACTAACTATTACAAAAAAGTTCCCCCATGTATTTTTTAACATTTATTCGATAAAGTTCAAACAAATTTGTATGTTACTTTTAATGTACTTTTTCAAATTTAATTGAATGTTGGATACAATTTAATGATGCCAATCAAAAGATCAAAAAATTTTTAGAAAAATACCAAGTGTTACATATGGTCAGCTAGATGACAGTGAAATTGGAATACATAAAATCCAGCTCATGCCAAAAAGAGAAGTCATCTGACTACCACAAGAGTGAACTTTTTGATTTACATTATGTACCATAAAAAATTAAAGATTGAGATTTAAAATGAAGGCTTTAATGGATGATGAAGATCTCTTAATTTGTAATGGCATGCTATTAGAAGACGAATAATTTATAGAAGAAAATAAAGTTACATTAGACAATTTATAACAAATAGATCTCAATATTGATTTCTTTAAAGAAGATAGAAATAACACCAATAAGCATAACAAAAGACAGCAAGAAATTAACAGATAAAAGCTTCAACTAAATTTTGAATAATTGAAGTTATAGGCATCAATAGTCAACATTTTAATATTTAATTAATATTTGTAATGATTTTTATTGACTAGGAAAGCAAAAGATGATTACATCTATGATAACAGAAGATTGGGAGAATATTGAAACAATTGTGGATGAATGAGGCAATAGAAAATTTAATTTATTATGACAATGATTTTAATGAAGACACATTGAGTTATAGAAGTGCTAGAGACTTTTCAATTTAAAATTATCATCTTAGTAGCTTATTATGTTCTTACTTTAATGTAAGAATTGGAGAGAGAGAGAGAGGGAGAGAGACAGAGAGAGAGGGAGATAGAGACAGAGACAAAGAGACACTTATTTTATTAAATTATTATAATCTTATTTTGATATATTATCTTGATTTGATATTTGTACGACGTTTTTTACTTCATGATTCGACATTAGACTATTAATATATTAATTTTTATTTCAAACTTCGATATAAATATAATACTTATTATATTACTTAATTTATTGATCTTGAGACTTAAGACTTGTGTCTCATCTCAATACTCATGCAAAATTTTAGGCCTTATACCCATACAACAATCCCTAAGATGTTATATTAAAATGTCATGTACTAGATAAAATCTTTTATATAATATAATATTATAGAACCATGCGAAAATCATTGTAAAGCCAATATCATACCAATCACACCATTTATGGTTATGGATTTGATCACGCTTTTAATTCCATGCCGTTAAAAAGGCTAGTCAAAAGCAATCTTAAGAAAAGCCATCCATGATCCAAAGATCCCTGAGCTACCAAATCAAATGAGAGATTTGAACTACAATGACACTAACTTAACTCAAGATCTATCAACGTACTATTATAGAAAATAGCAAAAACTCTATGATTTACTTCTTGCATATCTTTTTAAGCTCATTCCACACCAACTCAACAAAGCTACACCTAAAGTATCAAAAAATTACAGGACTAGGAGCGCTATGTGCAACCATCCACCTATTTGAAAATTCTTAACTTGGATAAAGTGTAGATATCATGTGCTCTACCATGCTTGCGCTGTTCTACTGGGTAACTGCCAGTGTAGATATAAGCGTTGAATCAAAGAATAATAATATAAAAGACGGAACAATATCCATACGATCCACCTATATTAGATAAAGGTAAACAGTAACTATTTCAATTCAAGCAGATGAAGCTATAGACAATGGTTCAACATAGAAAAACCACTCAGTTTTACAAGAATTTCTTAGATGACTCATATATAAGCGCTTCAGAAACTTATAAGAGCAAGGGGAAAACCAAAGAACGAATTACTTGCGGGCATCCATGCTTAGAATTATAACATATTTTGCATTATTTTCTATAACTGAATAGGTATAGACCAAAATTATGATTTTTAAATAACTAAATAACGTGGGAATGAATTCTTATAACTTGCATTTCATGCACACGCGATTGAAAATAGATTGAAAAGAACAACAGTTGAAGAAAACTTCCAATGAAATCACCTATTAGTATAATTCTAAAAAGATGACCGAAAAAAAAAAAAAAATCTAGCAAGAAAATGTGTAACAATTACAGAAAAGCTATAAAACTTAAAATATGAAAGGCAGATTCACAAATAATTTATTTGATTCTAGTTGAAGCACGTACTTCTTCCATTTCCTTTTTCTGAGATGATTTAGAATCAGATCTCCATGCAATGTACAGAAGACGGAGTCCAAAGAACAAATAGAGCACTACATTAAAGTGGATATAACCATAGAGAACAATTAGACTGAAAAGCCATCAATAGCAACCATAAAGCAAAATCAACATCGCATATTTTAACCTGGTTATTAATAAAAGATACAGGCTGTAACAGTTGCACAACAGCATTAATTTTTTTTAGCTCAAACAACTTATTAATAATTGGCTATAACAGTAATATTCTAATAAAAAAATATGGCAGAATAACTTAGAATCGCAAAAAGTGTACAAGGAAAATCTTTAAAGTTACCAAAGAGGAGCAACTTTAAGATTCAAAAACTGTACAAATAACGACAGATATAATAGCAATATAATTGAGGTTATAAAACCAACAACGAGATTGCACTGCGCCGAGACTTCCAAAACTTCTCCCTGTTCGAATGACAGAATCAAGTTTTTCGTCTGTCCTTCTCTGTCTACCTACTCCTCTCATGTTATAGTCACGAATAGAGCTAATTGAGATGGAATAACAGGATCGCAGCCTAAGAAGACATCTGAGACTTCACGACTAGGGCTAGTAGTGAAAGAAACGGCGGAATCATTGTCTGAAAAGACCTTTGAAACTTTTTATTCTTTCCTATATCATGCGCACAGCTTCCATCCCGCATATAGCTGCAACTGGAACTAGTTGGACCAGCAACAAAGTGATTGTGGCATATAGAGACCTTCGAAACTCATATTTCATCTCTTCTGGTTGCTTGCTCTTCACGCTCGAAGAAAAATTGAGAACCAATCTCACCTCTCTCCCTGTATTCATGCAATTCAAGCTCTAACCGAAGCCAATAATTTATTTCCATATTTATAAGCTCAGTTTCACAAAATAAAGTGAAACCTGCGCCTCTCACAATTCATTCCCTGTTTTACTCCTTGTCTCTCACACGAAATCCCAAGCTGAGAACCTCTCTACTCCATATAGCCCCAAAAAAGAACCTTGCCTTTTCTAAATATAATATATTTTATAGATAGTATATATTATATATTATAAAAATTAGAGGTATAAAAGGAGGGAGAGGGAGAGTTGTATAGTAACCCAGTGGTCTATCGATCTTACTCCACCGTCATCATCGCCCCCTCCCAAACAAAGGTATAAATGCAAGGAAATTGTGTTCCCATCATTTTCATGCATGTTAAGCGAGCCCTACACTCAACTTATCGACCAGTGGATTAGAAGTCCTCACTACAGCAGTAGTGTCTCACGACACTGATCAGTGCGCCTTATTGACAGTTGAGCAGGCCAGACACCTCTGATGCAGCCCCCTAAACAAGCACAACGTCGAGAGACTAGCAAAATTTCAAATGAATTTGGACTTGCAAATGCTTTTAAGAAATTGAATTATTTATACTTTGAAATGATATAAAAATGGAAACAAATGGAAACATATATTGTGAATTAAGATTCTTGGATTTGATTATATTTGAAAGTGATCCAATAAAAATCTAAGCTTTAATGTAAATAAATCTTTATGTGATCTGTTTAAATATATATAAATTGAGGTTAAGCTTGATTGAGACTAAACTTAAGGGCTGACAATTTGACTTAAATAAGAAATATCATAAATTAGGGCTAAACTTTAGACATAAATATCATGTTTAAATGTTAAAACACAAACTTAATGTCTTTTCGCCACGGAATTCACATTATAAATGCCAGCGAATAGAAGGCAACTCTTTTAAAGTTCAAAATATAGCTTTGCTTGTGAGCCAAAAAATCAATATCTAAGTAAAATTCTATTATTTCAATAGATTTCAAATTTTACGAAATTTAATGATATATTATAGTTCAATGACCTACCTTAAAAAATTGTGAAAAGACGTGTTTATTAAACGGTCCAAATGCTTTTAAACCATCTAAAAGACAGTATTGGTGTAACTAGCAAAATTTTGATGATTTAATGCCTTTCACTTGAATTTAAAGATATTTCATAACTGTAATATTTTGTTTCAAAATGTATGTGTGATGCATGTGCATTAGCAGAATCAGTCTGTATGTGTTCCAACCAATATATGAAATGTCTAAATAAATGGTATAAGAATGTTGAGTGGGTTAAGGTTAAATATTCACTCAAATAATTTGGTTTTGAAAAGGATATGCAATTCCTTCAAAAAATCTATGATTATTATAAATTATGGAACTCTCATGTTAAAACAAAATTCAGGATAATCAAACTATGCACGCTCTTCGCTTTGATTATAAGGCGGAATTATAAGTCTCACTCAATATCATGACACGGTCCGGAGTTTGAAATTATCAAAGGCAGAAACAGATGGAGGAAATTAATATTTTTTATATTTATTTTCTATAACTAACATTTAAAGAGCAACTAAAGAAAGTAAATTAAAGAAGTACCGTTAAATTTACCTCTATAAATATTTTATTTTCTATTGTTCATATTTTAATCAAATAATTTAAACATGAAATGATAATTTAAAAATAACAGTAAGCTAACTATAACTAGTAAATACTCGTACTTTTATGTTATAGTAACACAAATAGAAGAAAATAATATGCATGCCAGTTTAAACTTTATGTAAATCAATCTAAAAGCATTTGAAGGTTTGTGTTGTCTAATATGATCATTCAATGAAATTTTAAACATTCACTATGTCTTACTGTATTTCTTATCTATCAATATATATTAATCTATATACAACCATCACAGAAACATTATCAACAAACTTATACCAGTTAAGATACTTAAATATCAATATCATTTTTCAATTACATGTACGGGTATCATAGTATTCCTCCGTTAGTACCATAATGGGACGACTTCATCATAACCAAGTATTTTACATGCATGCAATCAAAATAGTAATTCTCATTCTCATTTTTTTCATAACAGTCATAATATAATATCTTGAATTATGCATTTGTTGAACATATAGAAACATCAATAACATATAACTCAATATGATCAAATAAACTGAAAGAGTAGATAAATCATTTTGATTTTAGTTTTAGAATATAAAATATAGCTAAACAATAAAAATAGTATATCAGATTTAGAAGAAACTAAGTACTACTATAATTTAAAAGTACAAACACTCACCTTGCTTTCAGATGATCTTTATTTGTTTTAGTTCTAAAATCTCTTATAAAATAGAATACTTATCATCAATTATAAAATATTATTATTAGTAAATTAATTAAATGATTTATCATTATTTAGAATTGAAATATTTAATTCCCAACATTTTATGAAATTTGATATTAATATGTATCTATTTAAATCCACCATTTAATTTATGTAGCATAATTTTATCACTACAATTTAATATGCTAATTTGACATAATTTAGGATTAAATTATTGAGGATAAATAATCTATATTATCATCAAAGTTTAATATTAATTTATTTAAAAGTAAACTAACTCCTAATTTAAGTTTTACCTGAATAAATTATTTGATCTACTGACTAGCAAGCGCACATCTCCCTCGCAAGCGTAAACAAGCCCAAAGTCCTTGCCAATCTTCCAAACCTAATTTAAAATAAATTTCATATTAACATTATCTTAGAATTAAGTGTTTAATCATAAATTAGATGCATAATTGAAATTTATCTCAATTCCTCTTATTGTAAGGTTAACAATTCCTTTAGAATCTTCTTTAATCCCTCATTTACTGTTGTTAATTATTCCTTTCTGCTTTACAATTTAGATTAACATAACAAAATCCATATAACTTCTTTATATGCAATTCAGTTAATGTAATTAAAAATCTAAATAGCATTGTTCCTTAACATTTACCTCAGTTATCTTGATCTCTTTCACAAATATTCTCGTCCATCTTCCTCAAAATTCGAGATTTAATAGCTTCGATCTTGATTTCAAATGCATTTAAATTTAAAATTTAAATAATAAACTTAAATATATATAAACATTTTGTTGAATAACTTAAAATAAAATATTAAAAATTACCCTTAATATATCAATCGAAAGCCCTTAAGTGCACTAGAGCTCTTCATCTGCACGCAAGATCCGACTCCTACGGCAAGCACGAGAGCTCCTCTTCCTCTATTAGGGCTCGAGCCTTCGTCTTTCCTTCGCACTGGAGCCGCTCAATGCTTCTTCCTCATTGAGAGCTTCTTCTCGAAAATCAGTGATCTCTCGTAGGTCGTAGCGTCGTCTCCCCCTTCTTCATTCTCCTTCCCTCACATGATCGTCAAATGGCTTTTGCCCAAGAGATGAGATTGAAAAGGACGACCTATGTGCAAGTGTTCAAGCTCATCTATCGCTATTTCTTCTTCCTCCTTCACTCGAATGAGTGGCTTCTTCTCCTCTGATACTTCTCCAACTTCTTCCTTCGCACGTTCGGTAGAATGAAACAAGAGAAAGTATTCATCATTTTGATTCCTGAGCGACGGTCTCGTTTGAACTACAACAATATCATTTATTTATTTATTTATTTATTTTAAATCCAGTCATTACACTCAGCCGGTTTAATCATCTCTTCATAAGGACTGGAGTTAACAAGACTAATAGTTTCTATAACGTTCAAATCACAAATATAACAATTTGTAAATCTAAATCACCTAATTCAGTCCTCCTTATAAAGACTAGAGTAGAAAAGTCCAATATTTTCTAGATATTCATATTTCAAAAAAATTTCAATCACAAATGTTCAAATGTTCAAATTAAATCTTTGATGATAGACGAGTTGACAGAAGATTTCAACCGCGAGGGAGGTATATTTTCAAAATTAAGTTTAAAGCAATTTCAAAGTTAAGTTCAAATAATATATATATATATATATATACCAATCATTTGTAAGCAAGACAATTGATGATGTTCAAATTCAATCATATATAAATATTAAACTTGATCCTTTACAAACAAGAAATAAAGTAGACAGGGTTCAAATCAAACAATCAAATCCCTAATGATGACTAATTTCATAGAAAAATTTAACAGGATGGGTTTATTTTAAAAAATTAGATGAATTCAAATAATATAATTCATGAACCTGACATTCTATAAACATGATAGAGTTGACAAGTTTCATATTAAATCATGTGTCAATATTAAGCATGATCAATGTAAAGTCGATAGGGTTCAAATCAAGCAATCAAATCCTCAATGTGGTCGAGTTGACTGAAAATATCAACCAGAGGAGTCCTTTTTTAAATTAAGTTTTCAAAATAGCAAATCAAGACATTCAAATTAAAATAAAATACTTAAAATCCTAAAACAAAAAAATCAAAATATTCTAAGTTAAAATCAATCATTTAAAACTTAATGCCAATTTCATCAAACCTTCGCAATAGTTTGTCAAAAGTGATAATTTTTTTATTTGACTTCAGCTCACAAAGGGAGTGTCGCATTAAGTGTTCACTATATTCAATTCAAAACAAATCCAGGCTAGTAAATATGTGACCCAAGTCATCTATCCGCGTGGCTTGGCTCAAATGCTCCACAAAAAATAGCAATTACAACTAGAGCTCTCTGACCAAGTGATTATTATTATCAAATGACATCATTATATTATGATCATGGCAATAGAATATATGTTCCCTAACGATTTCTATGTTCTGAGTTGTGCACCATAAGAGTACAAATGATTGGCATAAAGTATATGTTAACTAAAGTCGACCTAAATTAATCCCCTTAGACAAACATCTACCCCAAATCTACAAGGGTCCATTGGATGACACAACCCATGATTGGTGGCAAGAATCTTCTAGTTAAATTGGGTCAACTACCTCCTCTGACTGAGTAAATAATCAAACACGATGGCTTGGGATAACGGAACCATGGAATCTTCATTGGATTTTTCATCACTTCTTCTACCATCTACTTTAAGCTCAAAGTGATAAATGTTATATTGTACGCCGATTATTTAGTGTTAAATGACTAACATTAATCGAAAGTGCTCTTTTATAATTAAGAGGAGCAATTAACCATAAAGACTTGTGCCTATAGGAAATCTCGAATTTCGGACTAAAAAGTCCTCGCAAAATGAGGGCAAAATCTCTAGATAGTGCCTACCTACAATTTAATCTATCTTCTAAAAATTTGACCCGGAACAAAAAAAGCTATCAACAACGAAAGTCTAGGGCATCGAATTTTTTGAGCCCATAACACATGAGACACAGTAGGGAGAGGTGATGAAAGCATCAGTTTGGGGCATAGCGGAAGACGAAAGATGGGAATTTTAGAGGTTTTTGTACGTTGTGATCCCATTGTTAGTTTTTAGTTGGTTCCAATCGCGATTGTATCACGAGAATTGGCATGTAAGAGTTTTGGCAAGGGCTTCAGGTTGGATCACATGAGACAGAGTAAACAAACTAGGATGATCTTGTCATTGCGTTCTTAGCGACTCTAGTTGCAATTGTATCACGTCGAAGGGGATTCGACTAGAGTGAATTGCAAAGAGGAATCGGATCATGAGGTTTCATGAGGCATCATGAGCAGGATTGAGAGGATGGGGCTAGCTTTGATCCAGTGGTCTGGTCCTGTGAAGGCTCTGGTGAAGAGGAGAAAGAGGAGCTAACTTTGATCCAACAATTTGGTACTGTTAAGGCTCTAGCAAAGAGGAGAAAGAGGGGCAAGTTCATCTTTGTCATGCGAAACTAAGAAGAAAATGAGGGTTCCTGCGAAGGTTTTCGAGCAAAGAGAAGTGAAGATGGAGAGGGATTTTCGATTTTAGTGTCATTTTTTTGTCTCATGTGCGGCTTTTGTGGTTTGAATAGCAGACGACGAGGAGCGAGATGAGTTATCGCATCCTAGGGCAGAAGCGGGTAGAATTTTAATTTTTTTTCAATTTTTATGGTCAACAAAGATTTATTTATTTATTTATTTATTTATTTATTTATTTATTTTTGCACTAAAAATGGGTATCTTAACTAGCCTAAGAGTGAAAGCATAGTGCCTCAAACTTTTTCCCATGATTTCTTGCATAAAACTCCAATTCTTAGTCATGAAACTAATGGATACAACAACAAGCCTTTATCCCACTAAGTGTGTTGGCTATATGAATCTTTTTTCTCCATTGTGTCTCATTGAGTGTCATATTTTCATTTAATTCTAATAGATTAAGATCAATTTTTATACAAAATTATGAATGGAAAAAAATTCTTGATTTTTTTAGCAGATCAACAATCAAAGCAAACATGTTGATGCAAAGCCAACAACCAACCAAAGCAAGGTTTGGGCAAGTAGGTTCAAAAGGTATGAGGATATTTTCATCAGACCCATTTTTGAATGATATTAATGAAGAGGTTTATATGACTCTCATTGCTCTTTATGAATAACCATCAATAATATATCAAGTATTCCTATATAGCCCTCGAACAAGAATATAAATAGTTGTTCCCATCAATTTATTCAAAGTATGAGTTTTAGATTTTGACTGTGAACTAAAAGAATTTTGGATCACCAACTTAGAGAAGAATTTTGACTTTTTTCTAATAATTTTTAAGCTATATCTAGGAGCTATTTTTTTGTGACAACTGCGCAACCAAGTTACTTCTTTGATCAACTCATATTATTTAGCTTCCTTTGTCGATAAACATGTGCCCATTCAACTACCTTTCACAGATCAATCACAACTAGTCTACTCATTAGCTAAATTAGCTATTGCACATTTAACCTCCTTTGATTAAACAACTTTGTCCATATGATCTCGTTCACCTGATAAGCTATAATACATTATGTCGCATTTGTCCAACCAACTCTTGCTTATTTGATGTCCACTCAAATAACTCCCACTCATTTAATCTCCTTCACCCAACCAACTCTTGCATGTTCGGTCTCCTTTTGCTTACCTCGCAAATTTCCTCCTTTTAACCTAATTTTTTGCTTTTTTTGTCATCAAGCTTATTCTATTCTAGGCTTCTCTCATTTGACTGAAAGTAAAAGCATGGTGCCTAAAAATTTTTCCCATGATTTCTTGCGTAAAATTCCAATTCTTAGTCATGAGAATTATGGATGGAAAACATATTTATGGCTTTTTTTCAAAGGATCAACAATCGAAGCAAATATGTCGAATGCAAGGCCAACAATCAACCAAAGCAAGGTTTGGGCAAGTAGATTCGAAAGACACGAGAACATTTCATCAAATCCAATCTAGAATGATATTGATAAAGAGATTTATATGACTCTCATTGCTCTTTACGAATGGGCATCAATAATATTTCAATTATTCCAATATAGCCCTCAAACAAGGATATATATAGTCATTCTCATCAATTTATTCAATGAGTTTTAGATTTTGACCGTAAGATATAAGAATTTGGGGATCACCAATTTGAAAAAGCATTTTGACTTTTCCTAATAATTTTTAAGCTATATCTAGGAGCTATTTTTTTGTGACAATTGCTCAATTAAGTTACTTCTTTGATCAACTCATATTTTCTAGCTTCTTTTATCAATAGACTCATCCTCATTCAACTACCTTTGACAAATCAATTACAACTAGTCAACTCATTAGGTAAATTAGCTATTGCCAATTTAGCCTCCTTCGAATAAACAACTTTGTCCATGTGATCTCGTTCACATGATAAGCTCGAATCCATTATTTCACCTTTGCCAACAAACTCTTGCTTATTTGATCTCTACTCAAATAACTCCCACTCATTTAATCTCCTTCACCCAACCAACTCTTACATGTCCAATCTCCTCCTTACCTACCCAATTTCCTTCTTTTAACCTATTGTCATCAAGCCCATTCCTATCTAGTATTCTCTCATTTGGCTCCTCGTTCAATCTAAATGGCCCAATTGGCTCCTGCTCATTCAAGCCCTCTTCGTCTCTAGAACTCCTTGAGGGTACTAGAACATTGAAAACCAATATGCCGTTTTCCTCATGCTTAGCCTGAGGACTGAGGCTTGTTGGCTCCAGTATAAGCCAAAAAAGGGCCATTTAACCTTCTTTAGTTAGTCTAACACCTTCAACTGATCTTAGCAAAACCACTATAGTCCCATATGACTCGAGATAGCTCTATATAGACCCCCATTGGTATAACATGATCCCAAAAGATGTGATGTGGTCACGGTTGCCCTAGATGCCACAGTTAATTCAATTATGGTTATGACGGACTCAATTTCCAACTACTAGCACAACATTTTTATGACTCATTCCACAAGAACTTAGATAACTTGGTTGGTCCCTGGATGGAGTATATAGCCTTGGTTGATACATTCTAGTCCCAATTGATTTATGTGGTTTTTAGTAACCCATTAACAAGCCTAATCAGCCCAGAAAGGCCTTAGTTGACTAAACTTGGTCGTCAACATATTATATTGGCATGTCAAATAATGATAAAACATAAACGATATAAAACATCATTATATTAAGATAATGGAATTGAAAGAAGTAGTATAAGAAAATCCAGATGTGTCATATAAAAAAACAAAAGGGAATTTCATGTAACTAGAAAATGCATGTGCTCCATGATGTACACAAATTGATGACCTGGCATGAGGTAATAGATAAGTAATGGACTGATTGTAAACTCTCTCTCAGAAGATAAGAGAAGCAATAATAAAAATGAATCGAGGATCACTATATAAGCAAACTTCAATTTAACATCCTATCTTACTGAATGAAGTGACATTTCAAGGAAACACTTGTCAACTCTATAATTAAATGGCATCATGGTTTTCACTAGAGATAGCTTTACAGAGTTTAATAAGGTAAGAATTCGGCATGTGCTGCTAAATGAAAGGAAATATAATTAATAAAATTTTGATTAAGTGAAAGTAGAAACCAATCAATTGAAATACTCAATTTTCTTCAACATTCAAAAGCAATTACCTGCAAAATTACTATGAGCAATTTATGAAACAAAATGAATAAAATAGTACCAGTAGCAGCATTGTTGGTATGCTTTCTTGATATCAAGTTTGGCACGATCCTACCAAGTCCTGTTGACAAAACCTAACAGCAGAAAGTAGACGTTGATTTCATTCAATCAACAATGATTATCCTAATCAAAAGTTTTATGGACAATAAATTATCAAGCATATCATCTTTAAAAAAATAAAAATAAACGAATAGCTTTATGCCAATGCAACTAAAAATGGCACAAGTACAAGATTGAATTTAGTCTAATTTTGAAGACATCACAGTGAAAACTACAAATTTAGAAACAACTAAAAAAAGCAAAGAAGTCTGTACGCTTATAGGTACATTGGAGAAGGAGAAGGAACAACAAAGAATTGGTACAATTCCTTGGGCAAATTGGAACCGCATTAAAAGCTGAGTGTGTTACCGTCATCACAATAAGAGCACTGAGCGCACCAGACAGGACTATTGACTTTGGATGCCGCATTGCCATGAGAGCTGCTATAATAAATGTCTCATCACCGATCTAGTAAAATAACAAACAATTCCCAAAGAAAGAAATGAGATCTCACTCACAAGTAACAACTAAACAGCAGAGACTCCATTTTTTTCCAATAAATTCAATCTACAACGATTCACCATTAAAATACTGCAACACAAGCAATCTAACCTCACTGACGAGTATCATGGATAGACTAGCAAAGAAGGCATCAAAAAGTCCCACGCCATCTTGGCCTACTGGAAGTTCAACACCTAGACTTTTGCCATCTCTTTTGACTGAGCTCAGAAACATCTGCATTTGAAATCACGTACGTATAACAAAACTAAAACAAAAAACTTAAAATAATGACGCAAATAATTAAATGTAACCTCATCATTAAATCGGATACTCAAAAGACAAAAGCAAGACAAAAGGTCAATTTTACAAAAAAGGAAATCTCTTTACTTTGGTACGGCGATCTAAGGGCATTACAGACGCATTCTCGTCACTCCCCACTCTTGCTTCCTGAAAGTAACCAGAACAGGATGAACCAAATCCTAATAACGAAAGACAGACACTACAATTAACCCAACGAACCAAGCAAAAAAAAAAAAAAAGGAACAAGAAGCTAACCTGAGCTAAGGCAAACGCGGATAGGAAAAGAAGTAATAAGATAACGAAAAGACCACGTTTATTGGCCCACAGATCCATGGTGAGGAACGTCTTACACGGGTACACCGTAGCCTCAGATCTGAATCACTCGAACCCTATCACGAACGACAGAAGATGAACGGAAACGGGTATCCCGTTTCTACAAAGTATAATACCAAGTTCAGCAAGAGATTAGATCTCGGTCTGGAGAGATCTTCAAGAAAAAAAAAACAAGAAACTCTTGCTGACCGAAAGAACAAAAAGATCTAAAGCCCGGACACAGAGACACGGGCGCAGAGCAGAAACACGCCGCCAAGCCCGCCGCCCCTTCCCCCTCCCGCTATTATAGCAATCTAGCAGGAGGGCATTGGCCGGCTTCGGGAAGGATGAGCATCTTACAACGGGAGAATATTTATACTACACGAAAATCGGTCATGGTTTAATTCACTGGCGCTGTGCAGGCCTACCTTACGTTTGGGTAACGTCTGGGTGAGCGGAAAGTAGCCGAAGATCCTATTAAGCGGAATCTGGAATCAAGGGAGTTTTTTTTCTTGGTGCTTTATTGATTTCCAATGGTTCATTTGCGGTCAATGCTATCTATTTAATTTGGATGGATGTATAAAGGTCAAGGAAGAGAGGAAAAAACATTACTGATGCATCAGTATTCTATTGAGGAGGTGTCACGTGGCATTATGGTCGAACATTATATACATGGCACCTCCTCATTGGAGTACTGATGCTGAGGTAATATTTTTTAGGGAGAGAGTAGCAAAAAAAAATCGTAGCTTTCTATTCCGGGCTTTAGAAAAATTTATTTGTAATTAAAAAATTAGGATAAATAAAAAAAAAATGATGAAGTTATTCTTAGATTTGGATGTTTTATAGATGTCAAATTAAAACAATAGCCAATTTAAGCCAGTTGATGAAATTAGTAAGATTAATATGACTTTGGTAACTCCAAGGATGATATAAGGTTTTTTCACATTTTCTAAAAATTGGGTATAATTTAATTTCATATTATTCTCAGAAAGAAAAATTAACTGATGGTAGTTTTTTTGAAATCGGTTTATTTTATTTTTACATCTTTTTTATTGCCTGTGAATATAAACACATTTTGGGTCAAAAATTCCGAGTATCAAATTCATATTTGAAAAATAAGACAAATAATTAATACTGAGCAATTTTGTTGATTGAGAGGTATGTTAAATAAATACAAAATTGTTTGAGCCAAGTTCAAATTAACTTGGTCAATGATGAGACATTGAAATGTACTTCACAACCATAATAAAAAAATCAAAGTAGCGTTTTTTTTTCAAAAATCAAGTGGACTAATGAAACTTTAAATTAGTGTGTAATTAAAATTTTGTTTTATAAGAAAATTAGTACATAAACAAAAATTATAGAAATAACAAACTTGCATGTATATCAAAAAAACTTTGTGACTAGCGGAACATGGGGTTGTCCCAGATATGTGACACTGACAAGCATTCTTGAGGCATATTTGAGGAAGTTGTGAGCCTACATAAGACGACAACCTTTGTCATTTCGCCTTAACGCTGCTAAGATCCCAATTCGCACCAACTTGAATAAAGGTTGGGATCTCTTCGGCTCATCTCGTCCTCTTACAGCAACATAGGCTACACTTATAGGAAATTATGTATGATGAGTTAATATCAACCATTAGTTCTGATATAGGTAAAGAGGATTCATTTTTAGGACATGCCTTGTTAAGATCTCGAAAGTCTAGGCACAAGCAAATATATCCTTTTTTCTTCTTAACCGGTAAAACACTGGCTAATCAGAAGGGACACTTTTCTTCTTAGATAAAGCTAGCCTCGATCAACTTCTTTACTTTCATGATTACTTGTTGTCTAATCTCCACTCTTATTTGTTGAGGCACTATAAGAATTAAGCATAATTGCGTCGGACATATCAGACCTAAATCAGATGCAAATCTGATGATATTTGAGAGTTATCATCGGATTTATGTCTGATTTACGTCTGATTTTTTCCGACGTTAATTTGGTGGTCGATAATGTTATTTTTGTCCAATTCACATCGAACACTTTCGACGCAAACAACTTGTCATCGTCGTTGCATCAAGAAATAGACATCGGAGGAGACGGAATGTCGATCCCACAGGACGTGTAGTAGTTAGACTTAAGAGAGGTTCTAGCCTGCTAAAGTTGGTTTTGGCATGGAAATAAAGTTGGTTTTAAGTTGTGCTAACTAGTTCTATAGAATGAAGATTGACTCCTACAGAAATCCTACTAAATATATTTGAATTGGTGATAAAGAAGATATAAAACTACCATCCCTTACAATGATATATGTAGCGTGTAGGAAAATGATTACCTTAAATTGTAACTGTGGCTGATGAAATAGGAGCAATTCTCTTCTTTACCCTCTATCGAGTGCATAAAGAAGTCTAGATAAACTGATTTTAATTCTTTAAGCCCCAATTTGAACCCATCAAAGATTAATTCCCTATATTTTTGCATCGCACTATAATTTATTTGCTTCATACCCTATAGTTCAACATGAATATTCTAATTGTTCTTCCATATCTCTCCCGAGTCACTATGGATCACAACATATTTTAACTAATCTTTTGACCTGAATGAAAAGTAAATGAAGCTTTAAAGAATACTCATCACATTAAAGATTGAAAACCAATTTTAAAAGCATTCTTCTATTCCTATGCAACTTACATAATCATCACAAGAGAAAGGTGAAAAGACTACTCACAGTGTATGGAGAAAGCACCACAAAATATCATTAACATTAAGCAAATCCACTAGGTAGTTGTGTTTTACAAATATATAATAAAAGAAATGCACAATACTTAGTTTCTTCCTCTTTACAATGCTCTGATAATACTCTCCTAGGATCTTCTAGGCCCTTGTTGCCGTGCTGAATAATCTCCTTACAATACACCTCTCAAATCTCACAAAAATCTCTAAGTAAAAACCGTAATTCTCTCCTACAGCAATCCATACTGTTCTCTCCTTCATCTCAACAAAGAAAATTCTCTTCTAATTCTTCTTAAAGAACGGTTTTAACCTCCAAATAACTCTCCATGTCATGGAGAGAAACTGCTCAAAATCTGCCCAGTAGTTGTTGGCGTCGAGGTGCCATTGAACTGGCGCCCGGGCGCCACTGAACTGGCGTCCTCTCTGTCTGCTCGGTTGTACAATGGTGCCTAGGCAGCCAAGTTAGTGGTGCCAAGGCGCTTGGTAGGAGCGCCTTGGTGCCTAATGACTGGCACCTAGGCGCCAGTCTTTTGGATCTTCAATTGCGTCATATCGGCTCCATTTTTTCTCCACTTCGTTCCACTTCTAATACATGTTGTATCTACAAGAAAAATATAAAATACCCTTTTTAAGTATGATTTCATTCATAAAAATTTGTAAAATATAAATGAAATTAAGCATGCTTTTCTACACATCAAAATCCCTCAAACTTAAATGTTACTTGTCCTCAAGTAACACTAAAATTTTAAAACCAAATCTATTAATTTGAGGAAGTGGGTTTAATTAAAATTATCAACAACTTTACATAAAGAAAACTCATAGTATAAATTTTAATTAACTTTAACAGACAAGTCTAGTCTTAGGGTAAAAGTAAATCTTTCATTTAACTAGGAATACTTGATTTTCTACTCAATTCACAAAGTAGTTAATAAATGTTAACTAAAGTAACTTAAATGGTGGAAAAATAGAACTTAAGCACTCCATTTTGAAAAAATTACAAATACACCTTTATTACACATAATCTTGGGAATGTAATAATTATTCAACTTTAAAAAGAGTTAAGTGAAACCAATTTTTTATTAGGCTTCTCCTCAAACTTCTCCCCACTAAATATTTTTCTTTTAATCACCTTTTTTCTTGCTTTAGGATGTATATTTCAATCCTTAGTATTATTTTTAACGGTATTATTATATATAGATAGACCTTTAATGATTTTTAATTCAACTATCAACTCTCTAAAGTGATGCCAACCACACATTTCACTTTAATATGTAATTGTTAAAACTATGATTTGAATAAAGTCTTAATTCTTATGAAGTATATATATAAGGATACTTAGTTAAATGAGTATATAACTCAATACAAAAAAATAGTGAAACTATTTTTCTACATGTTAAACTACAAGTTAACCTTACACTAGCCTATCCTCATTTTCATAGAACTTAAAATAAAGATACTATGCTTTTCTTATTTTTAAAATTGCAATAATTTCAAATTACACCACATACCTCAATTCCTTTTAAAACATAACTATTTAAGTGTTTGTAATTAAGGACAAATAAATTTAAGCTTTTAAAAATTTTTGTCCTCACAAAAATTTAATTTTCAATATATTAAAAAGTGTAAAACATGAATATAAGTGGGGAGAAAATAATGCATAATTACCTTCTACCGCATTTGTCTATCAACAATATTACAAACAAAAGTAGGAAAGAATAAGTATGCAATAGCAGGTAAAGTACCACTAAATAAGGTAAACATAAAATAAATGAAATTACACCAAAAAAATTAAATATTATAACATATAGCTAAAACTAAAGGTCCACAACAACAACTATATGCTCAACGGAGTAAACTCAGTAACAACAATAAGAAATAGCAAATATAGTTCAATACAACCACATAACAACAAAGAAATATATTTCCAATACATCCACAAAACATGTTAATACGTCCACAAACAAAAAAATAAATCTACTTTTCCTCCTCATCATCACCAGAGTCCTCATCCATCTGCTGACTATGTGCATACAGCTAGTACGAAGGATATCTAGGAAACTGTATCACTTCTTCTTCACCTAACCATTGATTCTTCCTGTACATTTCCACTTCAACTGCTTGAAACTTGGCACGATGATCAAATCTACTTTTGCACTGCCCATCCAAGTGTGAGTAATGCTCATTCAATATATACACCTTGCCATCTAAAATTTCATTAACATTCTCTAATTTTTTAATTTTTGTTAAAATACACCCCTCAAAGTAGTAGGCTATGGATGGTAAGAAGTAGCAGAGTTAGGCAGTCCTATATCTAATCCTTTTCCAAAATCAACATGCCACCTATATGACTCAATATTTTATGCAGTGATTGGATGTAATGGTTGCAGAATCTCCTCCACACTACTAACAGAAACTCTGACATGTTGGCATAAGGAGAAGATAATAGATGGATACCCCAAACCACGAATCATTTCCCCTTTTGTGGAAGTTACTATGGAATAATGAATGATGGAACCTTCATTAATGGGAGTATCCATCGGACTACAACACTTTAATAAGACTCAATCGAAAGTCACTTCACTAGCATTGGTAGAAGGAATCAGTTTAGCTAAAATGAAAAGTGCCACATCTTATATCTTCCATTTAATTTGGAAGCAAGAAATTTGATCTGAATTCCCTCACTAACTTTCTACTCTCCTCTACCATTAGTTAAGCATTCATAGCTTCATCGAGATAAGAATTAGTCAAAGCAGAATCAACATAGGAACAATAAGAGAGATCAGTCAAAGACAAGAATTAATTGATACATGAAGAAAAAATATCCACATAAATTCCTCTCACAAAAAAATCCATCCAAAGCTTCAGGCAGATTAGCATAAAATTCTCTTATCATTGGCACCACAACAACAAAAGTGTTATAGCATAATTTTTTTCATTTCATAGTTTTAGTTATTCTTTCCACCTCTCCCCTTGGATTAACAAATCCTCTCTTTGATATCAACTTTTTCGACACTAAGTTGTCATTGTATCACTCCTGAGCTCTGGAGCTGACAAACTTCTTCTTATCATAAAAAGATTGAGATTTTCCACTTTTAGTTTTGGAGGCCATATGAAAGGTACAATAATAACAATTCAAAGAAATTAGGCAAAGGAATAATGTAGATGCATACTAGATGTTGGTTATGGGCTTAATCTACCTCACCCCACGAAAGTCCCCTCTTCTTCGCAAGCTTCCAAAAACTTGAAAAGTTCCCAGATGAAGAAAAGAATAGAAAAGCAAGCTCAAGGACTAGAAATGTAACTTAGGGAGGTGGTTTCCACTCTACAAAGCTTCAGAAATCAATCAAAATTGGAAGGGAAGGAAGAACCCTAAGTATAGCCTCTCAATCGCAGAAGAAGGGTCGAGGAGGAAGTATCGTGAAATTGACCTAAACCGGGCCGGTTTAGGCATTTCGATGAGCAGGAAGAGGTAGCACCTAGGTGTCATGATAATGGCGCCACGACGCTACCCTGAACATTGGTGTAGCGCCTTAGTGTCAATTAATATTGGCGCCTAGGCGCCAGTTTAGCTCCTAACACTTTGGTGTTGGGGCACTGAGGCCTACGCACCCGACCCAGATTTGGACCCAGTCATTTAAATTCAATTTTAGATCCTATACAAGTCCTTCATCACACAAATAAACACATAAATACTAAAGATAAATAAGGATTACTCGTCCTCTTTCTCATCACATCTCCCTTCTCCACCTCCTCATCTCTAACAGAATCTCTTTTCATTTAACTGTCGGATACTTATATATATTTTTGTAAATATATTTAGGTTCAGATAGCACCTTTACTATTGGATTATGTGTTGCCAACCTTAAGTATTAATGTCCAAAAAAGTATACACCCCTGATAGTTCAATAAAAAAATCATCCACAAACTCCACAGATAGCTCGTCTATTGAACCAACATGATAGAGAACAAGATCAGAAATAGGTAGTAAAGAACTAAGATGGACCAATCCTATGTCCAAACTCAACATGTCTCCAGTAAAACCTTAAGTTTGATTGAGAACTAAGATGTAGAGGATATGTTTGATCCTTCTATTTCCAAATAACATTCTAAAGTTTAGTCACCATGAGAAGACTAAGGATTCGCCTCCCTCAATCTACACAATCCTAAAAAATCAAAAAACTCACAAACCTAAATATAAAAATAAAATTACCAATAATTCACACCACAACAAACAACAAACAACAAACAAAACAAATTAAAAATAATTACAAACTTAGGTTTCCACATAATAAGTGTTTGCTTAAATGTCATCAGCCCGATTAATCAAGATATATACTCATGTTGACCTGACATTAAGACCACATTTATCAATGGTCTCTCTCCTCCTATGTAGGGTTTAAGTCTCCAGGGTTTAAGTCTCCGTTTAAGTCTCCATCCATTCACTTTAAATACCCTACCATTCCTTGGATCTTTAAGATCAATTGCACTAAGAGGATAAACTTTAACTACAATAAATGGCCCCAACCTCCTGATCCTAAGTGTTCCAGGAAATAATTTTGATCGTGTATTATATAGTAAAACTATCCTAGATTAAAATATTTCCTAATAATCTTTGGATTATGCTACTTTTTCATTTTATCTTCATAAATATTATCATTTTCATAAGATTCTTGTCTAATTTCATCCAGTTCATTTAACTGCAATAATCTTTTCTCACCATCTTCTTTCATATTATATTAACTTTATTAACAGCCTAATAAGCTTATGTTTTAATTTCATTGGTTAATGAAAAGTTTTGCCAAATAATAACATATATGGAGACATCCTTTTAGGTGCTTTATAAGCAATACTATAAGCCCATAATGCATCATCTAATCTCAAATACCAATCTTTCCTACTAGAATTGACGGTTTTTTCTAAAATCCTTTTAATTTCCCTATTATGTACTTCTGCTAAACCACTTATTTGTGGATGATAAGTTTTGGCAATCTTATGCTTAATTCCATACTTAGTAATTAATATCTCAATTTTTCCATCCCTAAAGTGGCTCCCCTTATCACTATTGATCACTATAGACATACCAAATCTATTAAAGATATTCTTCTTTAATAATCTAGCTATATTTTAAGCATCACAATTTGGACAAGCTGCTACCTCAATTCATTTTAAAACATACTCCACAACTATTAGAATATAAAAAATTTGTAAAGATGATACAAATGAACCCATAAAGTCTAAACCCCAAACATTTAAAATCTCAATCTCCAAAGTAAAATTTAGGGGCATTTCATCACGCTTAGAAATATTGTGTACTCTCTAACATCCATCACAAGTTTTTGTATATAATTTCACATAGCTAAATAGAGTAGGCCAATAAAGTTCAGATTGTAAAATCTTAAAAGCAGTTTTATCAACTCTAAAATGTCTCCTAAATTCAGAATCATGATCTTTCTTAATAATTTCTAGGGTTTCTTCTATAGGTACACATCTCCTTATCATTTGATCCTTATATTTTCTATAAAGATATGGGTCATGGCATTATGGATTAATTTTCTTCATTGATGGTATATCATGCCATGGAGCAAAGTATCAATAACTATAAAATTTACTACATGAACATACCATAGAATATGCCACTCAGTAATAACAAATAGTTGCTCATTAAGAAATGTTTCATTGATTTCATCTTCATAAATTTATGTATTTCTCTTATCTAGTTTTGATAAATGATCAGCTGTTTGATTATCAAAACCCTTCCTATCCACAACTTCGATATCAATTTTTGCATCGAAAGGACCCATCTAATCAATCTCAATTTTACATCTCTATTTAACATCAGATATCTAATAGTAGAATGGTCAGTAAGAACAACACATTTTGTTCAAATCAAATAGAATCTAAATTCATCAAAAGCATATACTATAGTTAACAACTCATTCTCATTAGTAGTGTAATTTATTTAAGCTTCATTAAAGGTTTTTCTGGCATAGCCTATAACTTTAAATAATTTATTGTGCCTTTGTCCTAAAACTACCCCAATAGCATAATCATTGACATGACACATTAGCTCAAATGGTTTCCCCCACAGGTGAAATAATAATATGAGCGGTGACTAATTTCTCTTTCATAGTATTGAAGGCATTTAGGCCTTCATGGCCGAAATTTAATATGACATCCTTTTCTAAGAAATGGCATAGAGGTTTTGAAATTTTGGAAAATTCCTCTATATATCGCCTATAGAATCCAAAATGTTTTAAAAAACTTCTAAATCCCCTCATAGTTATAAGTAGAGGTTGTTTTTCAATAACTTGCTTTTTTTCTGGGTCTACTTCCATACTTTTTTCAGATATTTTATTTCCTAACAAAATACCTCCCGAAACCAAAAATTGACACTTCTTCAAATTTAGAACCAAATTGGTCTCTTCATAGCATTTCAATAACTTCACAAAATGATCTAAATAAGAATCAAATGAAGGGTCAAACATTGACAAGTCTTCTATAAAAACTTCAATTTTCTTCTCAATCAGATCACAAAAAATAGACATCATACACTATTGAAATGTAGTAGGTGTGTTACATAACCTGTAAGGCATTCTTAAAAAAGCAAAAGTTCCATAAGGACTTGTAAATGTTGTCTTATCTTGATCCTCAAAAGCTATAAGTATCTGATGATACCATGAATATCCATCTAAGAAGCAAAAATGTGGATGGTCAGCTAGCCTATCCAACATCTGATTTGGAAAAGGTAAAGGAAAGTTGTCTTTTCTCATGACAAAATTTAAATTTTTTTATAATCTATACATATAGGCAACCTAGTGGCATGTCTAGTTAGAATTATTTCATTTTATTCATTAATAGTCACTGTAACTCCCCCTTTCTTAGAAACACAGTGATTATCAAATATAAGATAGATAAAACCTGCATCTAACCATTTCAATATTTACTTTTTAACTACTTTCATAATTTATTTTAATCTCCTTTGAGGATCTGCCTGAAGTTTATGATTATCTTCCATCAGGATCCTATGCATACAAATACAAGGACTTATCTTTTTTATATCTACTAAAGTCCATGCAAAAGCTTTCTTATAATTACTCAAAATATCCATTAATTTCTCCTCTTGCAAATGAGTCAAATTTGAGGATATGATAACTGGTAATGTAGATGACTTACCCAAGTAAACATACTTTACTTGTGTGGGAAGAACCTTCATCTCAAGTTTATGGGGTTCCTCAACAGAAGGAATAAAAGGTTTACTAGTTTTTGTCGTATCTAGAATCTCAAACCTCTCATGAACAAATTTTGAGTCAATAAGAATCAATAGAGTTTATTCATCCTGAAAATTTGTAACTTCCTCATCATCCAAATCTAGCTCTACTGATTTATCTAAAACCATGCATCTTCATTCCCTTTAGAAGGGTACTGCAAATATTTCAAAACATTGAATGAAAATTCCTCATCATTTACCCTCATAGTTAATTCACTTTATTGCACATCTATCATAGCTCTTCTAGTGGCTAGGAAAAGTCTTCCTAAAATGATTGGGATTTTAAAGATGTATTATGTCTATTTTCTGTGACCTAATTGAGAAAGGAATTGAAATTTTTATAGATGATTTTTCAATTTTTGGAACTTCTTTTAGTTCCTATTTAGATCATTTAGCTAGAGTTCTAAAATGCTGCAAAGAAACAAATTTAGTTCTCAATTGGGAAAAATGTCAATTTATGGTGGCAGGAGGAATTGTGTTAAGGCATAAGATTTCTAAAAATGTCATGAAAGTATATCCAACAAAAATTCAAGTTATTGTTGAATTACCACCTCTTACTATAGTGAGAGGAGTAAGAAGTTTTTTGGGACATGTTGGATTCTATAGGCACTATATTAATGACTTTTTAAAAATTGCTAAGTCTCTATGTCATCTTCTAGAAAAAGACACGAATTTTGATTTTAATGAAGAATATTTTAATGCCTTAAATTTATTAAAGGACAAATTAATCACTTCACCTAACTCAAAAATTGTATTAATGTGTGATGCATGCTATTATGTCTATATTAGGACAAAAATATGATAGAATTTTTAAAGTTATATACATTGCTAGTAAAACCCTTAATGAAGCTCAAAAAAATTATTCTACTACTGAAAAGGAGTTATTGAGAATAGTGTATATTTTTTTATAAATTTAGACCTTATCTTATCGAGGCAAAATGTATTATTCATACTAATCATTCTGCTATTAAATATTTAATGTTGAATAAGGATGTTAAATCATGATTAATTAGATAGGTCCTTCTAATGCAAAATTTTATTTTCAAATTTTTGATCATTTATCAAGGCTTCAAAATGAAAATTATGGTGATAAAAATATTGAAATACATGAAAATTTTCCTGATGAATAACTTTATGTGATTAATGAATGGTGAATTCCTTGGGATGCTAATTTAGTTAGTAACATTTTACCCTACAGATTATATAACCATCAAATAAAGAAGTTCATTCATGACACAAGATTTTAATTTTAGGTTAACCCTTATTTATATAAAAAATGTAGGGACTTAGTCATTCAAATACGTGTACTAATAGAAGAAACCCGAGAAATTATTCAAAAATGTCATGAAGTAGATTTTGAGGGGCAATTTAGAGTTGATAAAACTGCATTTAAAATTTTACAATCTGGATTTTATTGGCCTACTTTATTTAGGAATGTTAATATTTATATAAAAAATATGTGATCGATGTCAAAGATTAGGCAATAGATCTAGAAATAATGAAATTCCCTAAATTTTACTTTAGAAGTTAAAATTTTTTATGTTTGGGGTTTAGATTTTATAAGACCATTTATACCATCTTCTGAAAAAATTTTATATTTTGTTAGATGTGTATTATGTTTCTAAATGGATTGAAGCTGTTGGTTTACCTCACTATCATGCTAAGTGTGTTATAAATTTTTTTTAAAAAAATATTTTTATTAGGTTTATGCCGAGAGTAATTATTACAGATGGGGAAGTCATTTTAAGAATAGAATAATTGGAACATTAACTAAAAACTTTGGAATTAAAAATCAAATTATCACAGCTTGTAACCCTCATACTAGTGGTTTAACAGAAGTATTCAATTGTGAAATCAAAAGAATATTGGAAAAGATTGTAAGTCCTAATAGGACAGATTAATCTGCTAGACTTGATAGTGCATTATGAGCCTATAGGACCTTATATAAAACTCCTATATGAATGTCACCATATAAGGTCATATTTGGAAAATAATGTCATTTACCGGTTGAAATAGAGCATAAGGCTTATTGGGCTATTGATCCACCTAAAAATTACCTATTTTTAGGGTACATTTTAAGCATAATTTTGATGATATTACACTTTAAAGGAAGGTATTTTGCATGTTTTTGGTTTCAGGCACATGGAATGGACATTTAGAGAAAAAAAGAACAAAATGGAGCAAAAATGTAAGATTTTGTATGGTGCCATAGCGCCACCCTTGGCGCCATAGCGCCACTTATTGAGTGCATTTGGCTATGTAGCACCCCAGACTAGCTCTATAACGCTAATAACCAACTTTTTAGAATATCCATTAAATTTGGTCAAGTTTTGAAGGGGTGCTTTAAAGTGATTGATCCATATTTTTTTATATGTAAAGATTTATGAAGTTGACACCACTAGGCGCCAAAAACTTGATCTCAAGCAAAGTAAGATTTCAATTATATCTTTGAGTAGTAGGGACTCTACGCAAGTATACGTATCGTTATCAAGTAATATATGGCTTTCTGATTACGCCCTGAATATCAATCCCAAGGAGTTCGAGGTTAATCACAACGGCTTTAAAGAGAAGTTCTAGTTTAGAATAACACACACTTAGCTCGCAAGGTCCGTGAAGGTTTGATTTTCATTATATCCTACAATTATCACTATAATACTACTTCTACTCCTACACTAAAATACTTAATGAAAATCAAAAAGTGGGATTTAATATATTAAAAGTACCCTTCCTCATGCAATGAAATTAGTGAAATGTATAAAAGTAAAATAAGTAGTGAGTGAGATTGTGAATAAAATGGAGCACTTATATTCTTTACCCTCGGTCAAGTGATATAAAGAAAAATGGCTAATTCATAGTTTAAGAATCCTAAAGACTGATTAATAAAGAGAGATA
Source organism: Phalaenopsis equestris (assembly GCF_001263595.1). NCBI lineage: Eukaryota > Viridiplantae > Streptophyta > Magnoliopsida > Asparagales > Orchidaceae > Phalaenopsis > Phalaenopsis equestris. The sequence continues at coordinate 32,936 of NW_018253930.1, read as the reverse complement.
ATAGCTCTCTTTCTAGAGTCTCCTCGTCCCCTCACCTGAAGGCTAACATCTAGTATTAAGACCAAACACTAAGAACCAAATTGGGGCTTTAGCCTGTCATTATGAAGACCTCTAATTCTACACCAATCAAAGATTATTTCCCTATTTATTTTCACTCAACCATATGGACTACATTCTCATCCATACAATCTCATGATCTCATTCATCCATACAATCTCATGTGATTCTACCATAATTGATTGAGACAACACCATTACAGATCTTACATGTTCTCACAACAAATTTTAACATGCAAGTTGATCAAGTTTACATTTAAATGAAGAATAAAGTAAAAACATCACATAATATTCTCACTTTACTCAATTCTATATCCTACACATGCATACTAATTCATTATAAGAGGGAAGAGTAAAGAAAACTACTCACTGCACATGGAAAAACAACAAGAACTTTTCATTGAACAAGACTTTGAAAGCATACAAGCAAACTACTAGATTCAAATAAAAATACAATGAAAATACTTATATTTTATGGAAATCAAACTCTCCTTGTATATTAAAAGCAATCTCCTTATAATCCTCTGCAAGAACAAAGTGAAAAAAAGAGGAAATCTCTCACTCTCTCTCTTTCTCTCTCACCATGTCACCCCACTCGGGGCTCTCGCCCAAGCCTTTTTCTTCTTTTTCAAGCCATCTTATCCTCTTCCAATTTGTTTAATAGTCATTTTAAAAATATTTCTAAGACTTATTTATAATTTCCCAAGAGGAGCTTAAGTGTCTCTTCAAAAGTGTCCATATTCAATGAATCTTCCAAATGGTGCCTCAAGTGCCTCTTCAAAAGTTTTCAAGAACGTCCTTCTAACCACTCCAAATCCTTCTCTAAAGTCCTTTTTATCATTTCCAACAAATTCTCTAAGAGAAATATGAAGCACCGCTTCAAAAATTGTCCAAATCTAATGTATATTCTAGAAGTATGTTGAAAACCATTTTTGGCGCTTAAGCACTGATTTTGGGAGCTTAAGCGCCCTCCTCTCTATTTGGTGGCACCTAAGTGCCATTTTGGGCACTTAAGCACCAGGCACAGGCACTTAAATGCCTGGTTTCAGCCCCGATGACTCCGGTGTGCCCCGGTTCGAATGTTTGACCCAGTTTGCTCCGTTTTGCTCCGCTTTGGTCCATTTTTGTTCCTTTTGCTCCAATCACTCCAAATTCTTCAATTTGATGTACCTACAAAAAAAACACAAAAATACATACCTTTAAAGTGCAATACCATTATAAATATAGCATGAAAATTTGTACATTTTTAGGCATATCAAAATCTCTCAAACTTAAACATTACTTGTTCCATGTAATACTACATTTTTAAAATAATTTATGTAAATTAGAGTTAATGGGTCATTCTTTAGAATTGCTAAAATTTTGTTCTAAAAATATGATAGTTCAAATTAGAAGAACTTCTAGTGAATCAGCCTAGCCCAAGGTCTAAAATATTTATCATCAAACTTGGGAATTTGTTTTCCTACCTATTTCAAAAATATATACAGATTTTTCAAACTTTGAATCCTATGAACTTTACTTTCTATATTTAAGAAATCTCTTAAAAATATTTTTTACTAATATAAGTACAAAAAGCAAGCTTAGGATTGTTTTAAGTTCCTTACTCTAAAAGACTCAAGTGAAACCAATTTTTTATTGGAAACTCTCCTCAAGATTCTCCTCTCTCTTTTTTTTGCATTTTCTTTTTCTTTTTTAGGATCTTTTTTATCCATTCTTTTCTTTGTTTTTCTTTTTTTTATATGTGAGGATTACTATATCTAGAGAAGACTTTAAATAATTTTAAATTCCATTTTCCTCCTCTAAAGTTAAAACTTATTACTTTCCTTCACTTGAAAAGATGTCTTTTTTTTTAAATACTTTCTAGAAGAGCCTTAAATGTTTGAAAAGAAAAATTCTAAGAATCCTTAATTTTTCAAAAATAAATTCTTCCTACTAAAGATAGTTATTCATTTTCCCAAGTTCTCCACTAAATATCCTTAACTCTAGGTTCACCCTTTTCACTAAAAATATCAACTAAGTTTTCCCACTCCATTTCTATACTTAAAATTCTAACATCCTTAAGATGACTCCACATAACAATAATCATTAGAAATAAAATACAAATTTATTTGTAGTACTTTTGAAAATAAGGTTTAAATTTGAAACATTTTTCTCTCCCCCCTCCCCCAAACTTAAACTCAAACATGTGTAACAATGAAGTACAAAAATATGCGGCAGGGAGAGATCACTTTTACAATTGACTACACGTCATACAAAACTATCAACAAATAACATGTGGTAGAATATTGTAGTAGAAAGTAAATCTAGCCTAAATATGCTTGATTTAACACTATAAAGGAATTTTATATAGTAGAACTAAAATAAACTGAAGAATAAACAACAACACATTTTAAACATTATAAAGGAATTGTTGGATGCTAAAAAGTTTAAATATTGGGATAAGTTTTGTCATCTCCAACGACTCATTCAAATTGACTCACAAACATAGACACACAAACTCCAATACATAGACTCATAGATTCATAAACAAACAACGTCTGAGGTTAATTTGATCTCCCTTCTACTCACATTTCCCCTCCTTACTTTCAATTTCTAACGGAAGAAACTACACTAATAATGTGGGTGTATTATAAAACTTTATATTGTTATCACCCATGGATCAAAATTCCTTCATGTGTTGCCAATTTCAGGGTTACTCTAAGTCTAAGGTATACACAATCTGATAAATAAAAATAGTGCAATTCATCTAGATGTTGTTCGCTAAGTAAGTTCATGACCTTACTTAGTGAAGACAAAGTTAAATAGAGTTGACAATAGAGTTGACATGGAGTGGTCCAAGTCTAAACTCTACATGCTTCAAGGTAATGCTCAGCTCCGGTTGAGAACTAAGTCGTAACAGACTCGTTAACCTGCTACTACTAGAAATCATATACAAATTTAGTCATGACAAAAAAATTACCTCATAACATTAATCCAATCCACTGTTAAACATCAAACATGGATCAAAGTCCAACATCTCACTATTATCCAATCCAAAATAACAAAAGTCACATTAAACAGATAACAAAGATAACCATGGGTTGCCTCCGATGAAGTGCTTGGTCTAACATCGACGACCCGATGTATCCAATGTTTACTCTGGTTACCCTAGCATCAGAATCTCATTCATTTTGTCTGTATACCATGGAATATGTCATTCAGAGATTTTGAATAACTCTTTCTTAGGATATCTTTTACTTATTTCATCATTCAATTCATGTTCTTCTTGTGATTGAGTCGAATATGAAGATATAAAAACTGGTGGTGTAGATGAATTCCCTAAATAGGTAGGCTTTAAAATTATTATGAGGTACATTATTCTTAAGTTCATGAGATTTTTCAACAAATGGATATAAAATTTCACTATTTTTGGTAACGTCCATCATTTCACACCTCTTGTGAACATACATACAGTCTTCTTTAAACAACATTTTCAACTCATCATGAAAGTCCATTTTGATCTCATATGTTAACTTAATCTCAAAACTTTTTTGGAAATGGTCTTTACTTAGATAATCAATTTCATCCATCCAAAAACAATCATCATCTTTTTTGTCAGTTGGATATTTCATAGTCTTTAACACATTAAAAGTGACTTCCTGGTCATTAATATTCATAGTCAACTCTTCTTTTTGCTCATCTAACATAGCTTGTCCAGTAATAAGAAAAGGTCTCCCCAACATAATTGGATTTTCTTTATCTTCCTCCATATCTAATACAATAAAGTTCATAGGAAAGATAAATTTATACACTTTAACAAGCACGTCTTCTATAACCCCTTTTAGATAAATGATAGATTGATCAACTAACTGAAGGGTCATAGTAATGATAAAAGTATCTGCTAAATCTAACCTTCTAAATATAGATAGAGGCATCACATTAATTCTCTTTTCTAAATCACATAGAGCTTTTCCACATAATCTTTCTCCAATTGCATAAGAAATTATTAAGCTAAAATGATCTTTAAGTTTCCGACGAAGCTTTTTCTGAATTATAGTGTTGCACTCCTCACTTAGTGCAACTATCTCATAGTCCCCAAATTTCATTTTCTTGTTTAATATCTCCTTCATAAACTTTGCATCACTTGGCATATATTCCAAAGCTTCAGCGAAATGAATATTTATCGTTAACCTCTTAAATACTTCCATGAACTTTGAAAATTGTTTATCCAACCCATGTTTTCTAAGTCTTTGAGGAAATGGAAGTGATGGTCTTTCTAAATTGATTTTAGTTGGAGAAATTAATTTTTTCGGATCCTTAGCAACATGTTCTTTAGGTCTTTTAGTTTCCTTTATTTCTCTCATAACTTCTTTCTCTTTGCTAACCACATCCTCTATCTCTCTTCCACTTCTTAATTGGATAGCTTCTACTTGTTCATTGTTGTTCTCTTGAGGGTAGATCTCAATGTTGATAGGAAGTGTTCCTTGGGGTCTATTGCTAAGTGAATTAGTAATTTGTCCAAGTTGAATCTCTATGTTTCTAATCGCAGCATTTTAACTTTGCAACTAGTTTTCCATTTGCAATACCACTTCTTTTATAGACATCTTATCCTCAAATTGTTGATCATTGTTAGAGTCTAATGGATATGAAGGTTTATAGTTTATTTTCCCTTTATTATTCCAACTTCCATTAGGATTTTTATGATTATTTTCCCATAATTGGTTTCCACCCCTAATAGTATGATACCGGTTAAAATTAGGATGGTTCTTTCAACCTCAGCTGTAACAGTTAGAATATAGGTTGCTTATGGTAATTAAAGTCTCATATGATAAGTTAGAATCCATCATATACCCTAATGAAAATTCTGCACTTACTAGAGTCAATTAAGGCAGGTTTATTCCAAATTGGTCCAACTTTTTTAATATTGCAATAACCTGAGATGCAAGAATTGCAATCACATCTGTACTGGCTACCTTTATAGGATTTTGCCCTCGCAGAGAGCCATTAAAATTCATTTGTAGCCATTTCTTCAATTAACACATATGATTCATCAAATGGTTTGGACATTAATGATACACTAGCGACAACATCGATTTTAGACCTAAGGGATCATACTAATTCATTATAAAAAGTTTGAATGATTAACTAATCAAGCAGACCATGGTATGGACACTTTCTTAGGAGTTCCTTAAATATTTCCCTAGCTTCGTATATTAATTCCCCTTTATACTGAGAAAATGAGATAATATCATTTCTAAGTTTAGTAGTCATTGAAGGTGAAAAATACTTAGCTAGGAATTTCTGAGTTAACTCCTCCCAATTTTTAATAGAGCCAATTGCTAATGAGTATAACCACAATTTAGCCTTATTCCTTAGCGAGAAAAGAAAAAGCCTTAGTCTAACAGCATCGTGTGACATGCCGTTATAACGAAATATAACATAAAGTTCTAGAAAAGTTGATAAGTGTAAATAGGGTTCCTCTAAAGGAGTTCCCCAAAACTGGTTGTTCTGCACCAGTTGGATAATAATTGTATTTAGTTCAAATGACTCAGCTTCTACCACAGGGATTTATATACTTGAGTGAATTTCATCTGTTGTAGGATTTACATAATCCCTTAACGATTTATGATGATTTTCCAAGTTATTATTTTGAATGTTTTCCATTTATATTTCTAGTTTTTTAAGTCATTTCTATTTTTATTTTTTTTCCTTTTTTCTAACTCGGGATCATAAGGCACAAGTCTTGTAGATCCTTTACTTTGCATACGCAACAAAAATAATAATACATTAACAATTAAGCAAAAAAAACAAAAAATATATTCAACACAACAAAATATTTTCACAACACTTTTTCATTAAAAAAACTACTTTCACACATAAACAATTTTTACAACACTAAAGTTTTCAAATTCTAAGCCTAATTACTTCAACTAAAATTCTTCTAAAAATAAAGATCAACCGTTGCGATCCCCAACAACGGCGCCAAAAACTTGATCCCAATATTTTTTATATGTAAGGATTTAAGAAGTTGACACCATTAGACGCCAAAAACTTGATCCAAAGCAAAGTAAGGTTTCAATTATATCCTTAAATAGTAGGGATTCTATGCAAGTATACGTATCATTATAAAATAATATAGGGCTTTCTGATTAAGTCCCGAATGTCGATCCCACAGAGATCAAAGTTAGTCATGATGGCTTTCAAGAGAAGTTCTAATTTAGAATAGCACGCCCTTAGCTTGGAAGACCGATAAAGGTTTGGTTTTGATTATATCCTAAAATTATCACTATAATACTACTTCTACTCCTAAACTAAAATACTTAGTGAAAATTAAAAAGTGGTGTTTAATATATTAAAAGTACCCTTCCTCTTGCAATGAAATTAGTGACCTGTGTAAAAGTAAAAGAAGTAGTGCATGAGATTATGACAAATAGGAGCAATTATATTCTTTACCCTCAGTGAAGTGATATAAAGAATTAAAGAAGTGATATAAAGAATATTGGCTAATTCATAGTTTAAGAATCCTAAAGACTGGTTAGGCAGAAGAGGTACTAGATCTCACTCTCAAGCCTCCTCGTCCCCTCACCTGAACGCTAACATCTAGTATTAAGACCAAAAACTAATAACCAAATTGGGGGCTTTATCCTGTCACTCTAAAGTCCTCTAATTCTACACCCATCTAAGATTATTTTCCAATTTATTTGCACTCAACCATATGGACTACATTCTCATTCATACAATCTCATGTGATTCTACCACAATTAATTGAGATAACACCATCACGGATCTTACATGTTCTCACAACATATTTTAACATTCAATTTGATCAAGTTTACATGTAAATGAAGAAAAAAGTAAGAACATCACAATATATTCTCACTCTGCTCAATTTTATATCCTACACATACATACTAATTCATTATAAGAGAGAAGAGTAATTAGAAAACTACTCACTACACTACTCACTACATATGAAGAAACAACAAGAACTTTTCATTGAACAAAACTTTGAAAGCATACAAACAAAGTACTATATTCAAATCAAAATACAATGAAAATATTTATCTTTGATGGAAATCTAACTCTCCTTGTATATCAAAAGCAATCTTCATACAATCCTCTGCAAGAACAAAGTAAAAAAAAAGAATAAAAATTCTCTCACTCTCTCTCTTTCTCTCTGACATTGTCGCCCCACTCGAGGCTCTTGCCCAAGCCTTCTTCTCCTCTTCCAATTACTTTAAGAGTCTTTTTAAAAATATTTCCAATTCTTATTTATAATTTCTCAAGAGGTTCTTAAGTGTCTTTTCAAAAGTATTCATATTCAATGAATCTTCCAAATGGTGCCTCAAGTGCCTCTTCAAAAGTCTTAAAAAATGCCCTTATAATCATCCCAAAGTCTATTTTATCATTTCCAATGAATTCCCCAAAATAAACACGAAGCACCGCTTCAAAAATCGTCAAAATTTGATGTATATTCTAGAAGATATGTTGAAAACCATTTTTAGAGCTTAAGCATCGGTTTTGGGCTCTTAAGCGCCCTTCTCTCTATCTGGTGGCATCTAAGCACCATTTTAGGTGCTTAAGTGTTGGGCACAGGCACTTAAGTGCCTTGTTTTAGCCCAAATGGCTACCATGTGCCCCGGTTCGATCCGATTTGCTCCTTTTTGTATTTGCTCCGGTTTGCTCTGTTTTGGTCCATTTTTATTATTTTTGCTCTAATCACTCTAAATTCTTCAATTTGATATACCTACAACAAATAAAACAAGAAAACATACCTTTAAAGTGCAATATCATTATAAAATATAGCATGAAAAATAGTACATTTTTAGGCACATCAGTGACACTTGGTGATTTTTAGTTATCTATTAATAGGGCCAAATTATGGACCAAAAAGAGAAGTTTGAGGTGTGTTTGAGGAGAATTTTATAAGTCTTGGAAGAGACTTCTTGAAGTTTTTAGTGTGTGTGTGCATGTGTGTGTGAGAGAGAGAGTGAGAGTGTCTATTTTTTGTAAGAGTTTGGAGGTTGCTTCAAGGAGATTTCGGGATTTGCTTGGGGAGAAGACATAAAGATAAGTATCTTGTATTTGTGTTTAAGTTTTTCTTGTAAGACTTGGATTTCAATAAAATCATATGTTTCTCTTTTATCTCCATGAATTCTAAGTAGTTCCCTTTCTTTCTCCTTACATATAGGAATTAATCTTGTGGGATGAGAATGATTTAAAGATCTATTTCTATTTTTTTGAAACATTGTGATGATATTTTCATCGGTTCTTTATTTATTTTGTAAATTGTCCATTTGAATTGTTAAAATCTGTTGAGAAACATAATGATCTGAGAGGGATATGATTTCACCAACTAGTGAGTGCCAAATTTCAACTTGGGCAAAGCCGTTGCGATCACCTGAGCGGGAGTGCAAATAAATATGGAGATAAGTTTTGATGGGTGTGCAATTGATGTTTCTAGGGTGACATACTAGATTCTTTTATCAATTGGTCTAGATTTTGGATCGTAAGGGTCCCTATTAGGTCTTATAGATAGGGAACATAGGGTAATCTGGAAATGAGCAGCCAAAATTTACTCAATATTACTACACAAGCTGGTGAAAATCTTTAGGTTAGCTAATGTTCTATGCTAGCACAGAGAATGGGTAAAGAATAAAAATGCTCCTATTTGACATAATAAGTCATTTGATATTTTTCATCATTTAAATCCTACACTGATTAACATCTCTTTTCAAAGGGAAAAATCTTTTTATAACATTCAAGCTCTCTTTTAAATTTTATTAATTTTTTAAACTTTGTTAGACTTTTAATCTTTGCTAGTGTTTTAATTTGTTCTTATTTTCTACCTAAATTTAGTATTAAACCGTTACCAACATTTTGATACTGTTCTCCTATCATATTTATCTGTAACTTAGAGGTTTTGTAAGTCGTTATTAAGAATTTTTGCTTTCCTCATGGGATTGATGCTGCGGTTCTTAAGGAAAATCCTATATTACTTGAAAATATACGTATAATTGCGTAGTACCCTAGTGTGAAGATTTATTAACTATTTTTTAAATCATTTCATTTATTCACACTAGCTGCTAAATATAATTTGGGCCAAGTTTTTGGCAATCCTTTGGAGTTTAAAAAAACTTACGTAGTTGCAGGTTGGGTCAAGTTTTTGGCACCGTTGTTAGGGAGAGAAACAAAATTTATTTATTTAAGGAATTTTATTTAAATTGTAGATTTATTTTTAGGTAAATTAAAAATTAATTTTGGTACTTTTAAATTTTTTAAAATCATAAAAAAACATTAAAAAATTAAAAAAAATCGAAAAAACCATAAAATTTGAAAAAACTGAAAATAAAAAATTTTAAAATATTTTTATTTTGTTTAAGTTATTTTATTTTTAAAAATTTTATATTTTGCATGCATAGTTCAGGATCTGAATGTCTAGTGCCCTATAATTTTGAATTAGAAAGAACAATAAGAAATAATTAAAAATAAAAAGAACTTCACAACTTTCAAGAAATAACAAACATATCACAAAATAACATTGAGATTCAAAATAGTGAAAATGAACATCATAATTTACAAAGACCTTTAAGGGATTGTGCAAAAACTACAGTAGATGAAATTCATTTAAGTACTCAAACCCCTGTGTAGCAACTAACTCATTTAAACTTAAACTTGCAATTATACAAATAGTACAAAACAATCAGTTTAGGGGAACACCATCTGAGAATCCAAATTTATATTTAACAAGTTTTCTAGAATTATATGCTACATTTAAATATGATGGCATATCAAACGATGTTGTTAGACTTGGAATTTTGCCATTTAAATATGATGGCATATCAGACTGGTTAATCATTCAAACTTTTTATAATGGGTTAGTAGGATCCCTTAGATTTAAGAAATCCATTATCATGAATGTTGGAGGTTCATTAATGTCTAAACCATTTGATGAAGCTTATTCATTAATTGAAGAGATGACTACGAATAATTTTTAAAAATTTTCTCATACACCCCATGCGATTGAAGAAAATTCATTAGGACAAATGATTGATTCTCAAACGTCATTAGAAACTCTAAATGCTATTAATCAACACAATAACTCATATTCTAAATATTACAACCTAGGCTGGAAAAACCGTCCTAATTTTAATTGGAAGAACTATTCTAGAGGTAGAAGTCAACAATGGGGAAATAATCAAATAAACTTATTGGGAAACTTGAACAACCAGGGTAATTCTAATTATAAACATACACTTCCTTCTAGATTTAGTAGTAACCAACAAGTTAAAGAGAAGAAGTTGTCTATAGAAGAAGTGATGTTACAAATGGGTAATTAATTACAAAGTAAAAAATGTTGCTATTAGAAACTTTGAGAATCAACTTGGACAAATTGCTAACGCACTTAACAATTGGCCTTAGGGAACACTTTCTAGTAATGTTGAGATCAATACTAAAGATAAAAACAAAGAACAAGAACAAGTTGAAGTTATCCAACTAAGGAATGGAAAGGAATTAAATGTTAGAGTTCAAAAAGATATTGAAGTTGAGAGAGAAAATGTCAAAACTAAAAAACCTGAGGAACCTATTGTTAAGGAAGTAGAATTTTCTGTCTCTCCAAGTAAGACTGATTTAGAAGGATCACCACCTCCTTTTCCTTAAAAACTTAGGCAGCAGAGTCAGATCAACAATTTTTAAGATTTTTTGAGATATTTAAGAAGCTTACAATTAATATTCCTTTGGCAGAAACTTTAGAATAGATGCCAAGTTATGTCAAATTCATGAAAGAAGTTTTAAATAAAAAAAGGAAGTTTGAAGATTATAAGACTTGCACTTAGTGAATAATGTAGTGCAATAATTCAGAAGAAGTTTCCTCAAAAACTTAAAGATCATAGCAGTTTCACCATAACTTGTGCAACTGGAGAAAATATCTGTTGAAAAGCTTTATGTGATCTTGGAGCAAGTATTAATCTCATGTCATTATCTATATTTAGAAATTTTGGTATATGAGAGATATCTCCCACTACTGTAACCCTACAGTTAGCTGATCGATCTATTACTTATGCTAAGGGGGTTATAGAAGATGTGTTGGTTAAAGTGGATAAATTTATCTTCCTTGTTGATTTTGTTGTGTTAGATATGGAAGAAGATAAAGAAATTCCTATCATTTTGGGAAGATCTTTCCTCGCTACTAGACGTGCAATGATGGATATGTAGAAAGAAGAATTAATGATGAGAGTTAATGAACAAAAAATTACATTTAATGTGCTTAAATCATAAAAGTATCCCAATGAAGGAAAAGATGGTAAATGTTACAGAATAGACATTAGTGATTATATGATTGCTAAGCATTCCCAAGAAAAATGTGAAGTCATTTTAGACTAAAAAGATGAACTCATATAAGATCTAAAAGAACTGGAAAGTGAAACTAAAAGTGATTTTAAAGAGAAATCAAATGAAAAAATATAGAGGATTCAAATTATGTCCCGAAAAACTTTGAAATTTTAGATACAACTGAAAATTGTAAACCTCTGATTCCTTCTATTGGAAAACCTCTTGAACTTGAGATGAAAGTTCACCCTACTCATTTAAAGTATGCATTTTTTGGGAACTAAGTATGCATTTTTTGAAGTATGCATTTTTTGGGAACTCATCTACATTACCAATTATTATATCCTCAGATTTGACTGCAGACTAAAAAGAAAAATTATTTGAGACATTGAAAAATCTTAAGAAAGCCATTGGTTGGAAATTAGCTGATATTAAAGGAATTAACCTTTAAATCTGTATGCACAAAATTTTAATCGAAGATAATGATAAGCCTATGGCTGATCCTCAAAGGAGATTGAATCCTATAATGGAAGAAGTTGTTAAGAAAGAAATTTAAAAGTGGTTGGTTGTGGGAAATTTTTATCCTATTTCAGACAATTCATGAGTTAGTCTTGTTCATCGTGTTCCTAAGAAAGGGGGAGTGACTGTAGTTGTAAATGAAAATAATGAATTAATTCCAAAAAGACAAATCACTAGATGGCGAATCTATATTGACTATAGAAAAATGAACACCTTCACTAGGGAAGATCACTTTCCTTTAACTTTTTTGTACCAAATGTTGGATAGACTCTTTGAGCACCACTATTTTTGATTTTTGAATGGATATTCTAGATACCACCAAATACTCATAGCTCTTGATGATCAAGAGAAAACAAAATTTACTAGTCTATATGGAACTTTTGCTTTTAGGAGGATGACATTTGGATTATGTAATGCACATGTAACATTTCAAAAATGTATGATGTCAATTTCCTGTGATTTAATTGAGAAAGGAATTGAAGTTTTTATGGATGATTTCTCAGTTTTTGGAACCTTTTTTATTTATGTTTAGATCATTTAACAAAGGTTCCAAAATGCTATGAAGAAAAAAACCTTGTTCTTAATTGGGAAAAATGTCAATTTATGTTTGCATGAAGAATTGTGCTAGAACATAAGATTTTGAAGAAAGGCATGGAAGTAGATCCAACAAAAATTCAAGTTACTACTAAATTACCACCTCCTACTACTGTAAGAGGGGTAAGAAGTTGTTGACCTCACTTTTGGTTGAGGTCTAGAAACTTCTTTAATAGCCTAGGTCTAGCCATAAGACTTTCCTATTGACTAGTCTTAGAAAACTAGAAAAGGTACCCCACCATTAGAAACTCAAAACTCTTTTCTTTACTCAACTTGAAGTTCCACATATTGGTCCTAACCTCTAATATTTAGAAGGTAAGATCATTATGGGGGAGCTCAAGAAGAGTTCCTATCTTAGGATTGACCCTGGGTGTTGATTTGGAGCTAAGGTACACTATACCCTTACCATATTTTCACAATACCCTCACAATACCTTGGCTAAGACCAATATATGGGGATCCAAAATGGGGATTTCATTGATCCATGGTTCATTTAGAATGGATATTTATCCAATTCTACTTGAAATGCCTAACTTGGGTCTTTTGCCCTAGGCACCTCCAAATTACATAACTGCCCTTGGGACCCAAATTTGGCCAAAATTCCCAATTTTTTTGCCAAAATTCCCAATGTTTTTGCCAAAATACCCAAAATTGATCAAAAATTATTCCAAACACTTTGAATACATCCAAATTTGCCAAAACTGACAAAAATAGCCAAATTAGCAAAATGCCCCTCCATGGCTTAAAAATCCAAAAATTCCAAAAATTTCCAAAAAATCCCAATAAATCCAAAATATTCCTAATTTCATTTTGTACTACTACACTATGGTCCAATTTGGTCAATTTGACCATCTTTGACCAAAACCCCCAATTAGCCCCAATATTGGCTAACACCCCAAATCTCAACAATTGAATGCCTTAAACCTCAAATTGGCATCCAATTTTTGTTGAAAATCCTTTGTGAGGTCATTTGTGACCAAAAACAACAATCAATTTGAGCTTATCCCAAAGCTAGCCCAAGTTTGACCCAAGTTTAGCCCTACATGCTTAATTTAGGTATAAATCTCAAACCCATCAAAATCCATTCAAATTGACCATCAAATCAACTTCAAAACAATTTTCATCCTTCATGAAATATGTTTATTATGATGTTTTACACCAAAAAAAACAATTAATTTGAGCTTATCCAAAGTCTAGCTCAAGTTTGACCCAAGTTTAGCCCTACATGCTTAACTTAAGTCTAAATCCAAATCCATTAAAACCCACCCAAATTGATCACCAAATCAACTTCAAAACAACTTTAATCCTTCATGAAAGTTGTTCATAATGATATTTCACACCAAACACAACAATAAATTTGAGCTTAGCCCAC